>NC_035440.2:40267768-40567768 GCF_002127325.2 Helianthus annuus
TGTCCCTCGAAGGCTGTTGGGATTGAACCCTACCAGAGGAACAGATAATGTAAAGCCAAAACCGGATCACATCAGTGGACTAACAATAAGCAGCAGTTTACACTTTGCTTTCCCCTTGAATGTGGCTCAAACGTCTGATATGCTCCAAAGTACTGCTTCTATAAACATCTGCTGAACTACAACTGCTGATCCTACACAAGGACTGATGAAGACTAAAAGCTCTGCTGCTCGATCTACTGCCTTGGTTCAAGCACTGCTGATCATGACAAGTACTGCTGGGTTCACAGCAGTGGAAGGATGCAGCAGCAGTTTATATTTATCTCATGTAATACAATATAATATCAGTAGTTAGCAAAGCAGTAGTTGTATAGATCAGTAGATAGAGTTTGTTAGGTTATTAGATGTCACTTTCATGGTGACGTCAGCTGAGATGCATCAGTGGTTTGGTTTGCCTATAAATGGAGCAGTACTCTGTACTATTACATTCCATTGATTCACTGAGTAGATTCTTCTTCTTCAGTCCAATCCTTTCATCTTGTGCAACCAACCTTGGGGTATCAGGCTGAGGGGGAGCATAGTATTGTAAGCATGCTTGTAATCTTTTGATTTTCATTGTAATCATTCGATTCAAAGTAAAACAAGTGTTTGACATACTATTCTCTTCTTTGTTTGTTTTTATAAAGTTTGTATCCATTTCCGCTGCACTTTTCACTGTCTAATATTCTCTGATTGATCAATTTATACAAACAAACACAATCATGAGAGCCTCCGATCCTAACAAGTGGTATTAGAGCTTGGACAGTCAAATTCCATCTAACAATCAATTTGACATAACAGTTCAGCTCACAAATTCATTGATACTAAGGTTGGTTGTATTTTAGTTGAAAAACAGAGTAACGAGAAATCATGTTCAAAATGATGACTCAAAAGCTCTGTAAAACAACCAAGATGTCATAAGATTCACAAATCTCATACAACTGATGATGTCATGCACAAATCACTCATAGTTTCCAGATTTGAAAACTTATCTGGTAACTATGAGTGCTTATCTTCATTCAAAATTGATTTCAACTTTTGTTATGAAATTTGTGATGTTTTCATATTTTACACTAAAATATGCACCTCAGATCAGCAAAACCTATGTTCATCTAAACACTAGTATTCTGCTGACATAGAAAGAGGGAAATGCAGCTTTAGTCAAAATTTCTTATGTGCTCAAAGGCAAGTTGAGAATCCTCAAAAGGACAAAAACAACTTTGTCAAAACACATTAAGAAAATAAGATGTCAGAACAGTCCAAATCATGCGTAATGTGAGATCTGGTAATAAAACATACACAAATGTGGCTAGATCTCTCAAAACATTACCTCAAAATGATTCTGGACTAAACTTCTTCAAAATAGCATTTCTCAGTAAGTATTTCTATACTTGTGAATGGGAAGGGTAAAAAGGGAAAAATGAACAAATCTCAAAGTGTGGTTATCTCAAAACTTTTGAATCCAAAAGAAAAAGAGAATAAGCATAAAACACTTATGAGGTCAAAGTTTGGGTAAACAGTGGAATCATGCAACTGTGTGCTTTCATCAAATACAGGAATCATTCAGGTAACAATGGCATCTCCAGTGATTGTCCTTAAAAGAAGAATTACAATCAATTAAATGACCCCAAACAATGGTCAAAATAACTTGAGAATGATATGATCATGAACTTATTTGAAAAACTGTCAGATCCTTTTGATGATTTTCAAAACTTCCTTTAATTTTTTTTAAGGTGTTTTTCTCTAAATAAAACCAGATATATATATATATATATATATATATATATATATATCACTTTTTATAAAATATATTTTGTACTTTTACTCATTTTTTATAGTAAAAGTTTCTGTTGGTGCAGTTGTCTGTCGACTACATCTTAGTTCGAGTCTTAGGACAGGGTTGTTCGTATTGTATATGTGTTTAGAGTTTTAGGGCCGCTTATAGGGTAAATGAGTCGGACCGCTTTTGTGACATTTAAGTGGACCGCCCATATGTCAACTGGTAGGTTCGCTCATATGGACATGTCCATATGAGTGGTTCCTGACTCCTATATATAGGTGTCATATGGGTGGTTCCAGAAGATAGAAAAGTTAAGTGTGTGTTTTCTAAGGTGTAAAGACGAAGTCCTGTCCAATTGTCTCCATGTGCTTGTAAACTGTTATAGAATCAATAAAGGAGACGTTAAAGTGTGAAATCAAGCTTTACGAAGACTAATTCAATGTATTCCGCCTCTGGATTAGTCTAAGACCTCTTCTGATCGACTCATCGGGTCAGCAAACGATCCTACATGTGGTATCAGAGCTCAGGAGGAAGAGTTCTTGCTGTTTAGCTCGATTTTCGCTCAAAATTCTCACTTCTACACCTTCTTTTTCTGATTCGGAAAGATTTCACGGTCGGAATTTGATCAAAATCTCAGGGATTGTGCGAAATAGTACTGTGACAAACCCTGGAAAGTTTCAGATCAAAATTCAAAGTTTTTAGGGGTCAAAATGATGTTTGAAAGTGGACCGCGTTTTTGAACATTGTTGGAACCGCTCGAAATTTTTGAACATTGTTGGACGAATCTTGGACCGCTTATTTGGTTTAGTGGTTGGAATCGCTCATTCAGACAACGTCTTGAATCGCTTATTCGGACCAACTTGAACCGTTCGAACAGACTTTGTCTAGACCGCTTATTCGAACAAAGTCTGGACCACTTATTTGAACTGATTGTGGATCGCCTTTTCGGATTATCAGGAACCATTTATTCGAACAGTTTTGATCTTGGACCGCTTATCTGGACCAATACTGAACCGCTTATTCGGACATTTGGTGGATCGCTTATTTGAACATCTTTTCTGAATCGCTTATTGGACATATTTTTCTCTGGTCCACTCTTTTGGCCCATCTGATCCGCTTTTGTGTCAGATTGCTGATTGGTTCGCTTATTCATCACAGTGTTTGAAAAACGTGTTATCGAATCATGGGTTTTAATATCTTTAACATGACTCAAGAAATAGTTGATAAAAGAAGAGTATTAACGAAAGAGTTTGATTCATTTTCAGGTTTTCCAGGAGAAAGCACAAGATGTGTCATTGAGAGATACAAACATCTTGTTAGTTCAATGTCCGAAGTTGGTTTAACCAAAGCACCAGAAGAGTGGGTTGAAAAATTTATCAGTGCTTTACCGAAAGAAGAATGGAAAGATTATGTCTTGAAGTTGAAAAGTTCTAGAGAATTTTCTCAACTGACAATTTCTCCACTCATTGGTAAGATTGAAGAACAGATGGTGATCAAAGATGAGAAAAAGAAAAAGGAAGTTTTAAAAGTCAAAGAATCTGTGAAGAATGAATCGTCAAGGTCTGCATCAGTATGCTCAAATTGTCACAACTTCAAGACAGTCAATGACAAACTTGTGAAGAATGCAGAAAGTTTAGCATTGGAGATAAAGAAGTTGAACAATAAAGAGAAAGCTGATGAAAAACAGATTCTAGACTTACAGGGTATTTGTGAGAAGTTGAAAGTCAAAAATGGCAAACTGTTGGGTAGTGTGAACAGTTTGACATTAGAGAACAAAGGTTTGAAAGAAAATGAAAAAGTCTTTGAAAGCAAACAGAAATCATCAGAAAATGAAGATTTCTGGATAAAATTGGAGAACAAAAATCTTAAAGCTAATGAAGTGAAACTTCAAGAACAGATAAATGTTTTGGAAAATGAAAAATCTGTTCTTGAAAATTTGAAAAATGAAAATAAAAATTCAATCAAGTCTCATCTTGAAAGAATATCTAAGCTTGAAGACGAAGCTAAGAGTTCAAGGATCAAGATTGATGAACTTGAAAAGAAATTGATCAGTTTTGCGACTAAATCTGACAAGTTGAATATTCCTTGTCCAAAACCGATCAATTCAGTTCCAATAAGTGACAATGTCACAAACTTTGACACTGTCAAAGTTGAAGATTGTGATGAGACACCTGATGATGAAAATGTTAAAAAAGAAAAACAAAAATTGTTTTTAAATTTGAAAGAAAAATTTCAGAAAACTGTTTTGCAATCGACCGAAAAAGGTGAATGTTCTAAACAAAAGCCTTTGAAGAAGAAAGTGGAACAGAAACAAAAAGATAATAAAAGTTCATCAGATCGATCATCCAATCAAAATAAAAAATTACAAAAAGTAAAAAATGAAAACTCAAAAACTGTTGGTAATAAGTGGTGCAGGTCGGACCACAGTGCTCAAAAGCCAAATCCAGCAAACTTGAGGAAGGAATATCACCAAGCCAGACAATGCTATGATTTGAGCGTTTGGTGTGAAGGTGGTATACGGTACGATAACAGAGTGTGTTACCGATGCGGCTATCATGGACACATTGCTGTTAACTGCCGGTATTGGAGCTATGAGACCAGGAGGTGCTTTAACTGCAACATCAAAGGTCACATTGCCAGAGATTGCCCAAGGAAATCGAATGACAGATTGAGGGTTAATTCTCAGAAATTGGCAAAGATTCCAGTCAAAGTCAAGCCCCAGGAACAGAAGGTTCTAAAACCTAAAGTTCAAGAACAGAAAATTCAAGAAAAGAAAGTCAAGCTTTCACAGGGGCAGAAAGACAGACTGAGGAAGAAAAGAAAGAAAGCGAGAGAGTATCTCGAGAAGATTTTGTCCTCGGGTTCATCCGTTGGAAAGAATAAAAGTTCTGATGAATCTACTACCTCCGCTGTAAAGACAAGCAAAAAGAATTCATCAGATACAAATTTGGGGACAAAAGAGGAGAAGAAAAAGAAGAAAGTGAAGTTTTCACTTCCCGGCGATGAATCTGACAGATCAAAGTCAGACAAGCCACCTGCAGGCAATGATTCTGGTTCGTCAAAGCCAGAGGAGCCTTTGGTTGAGGTAAAAAAGGAGAATTCAGGTTTAGCAATGGATGATGCAAATTTTCCACCATTGTTGAACAAGAATTCGAAATCACCCAAGGACCGTCAGGCTTGGGTGAATCTGTTTAAATGAAAAACCTGACTTGCCGGAGATCCCAAGATGGTATCGTGGATCATGAATCGGCACATTTCTTGAGAAATTTCACTTTGGTGATTTTTCGTCTCAAATGTGGTAAATCAGGGACATTAAGTTGTACTTGATTTTCTACAAATGGTTTATGTTAAAACTGAAAATGTTAAATCTTTAAAAGGTTTGAAGAAAACAAAATGAAGAGATAACCCCGAACCTACAAATGGTTGGTAAACAAACTAATTTTTCCGGAAAAACCATTTTGATTGAAACAAACTTAAGTGTTTTGAAATCATTATGGGAAAATAGTTTGTTGTGAGGGGGAGTTCTGATTGTTTTTGCACGAGAATGGTGAATTGAGGTAATTCACATCACGTTGTCAAGTTTCTTGTATAGTTTGTTTTCAATTTTTCTTCAGAAAATCAAAATTGAAACATATTTTGATTTTAGGGGGAGTATTAAAATTTTGAAAAATTTAAAAAAAATGAAAAATGAAAATGAGTTTTGTTGCAAAAAGAGGAGATGATAGTACATCGGTGGACTATCACAGCATGCTAGAGATTTGTAAAGACAAAATTGTTTTTAAACAAGTCTTACTAATGATGTGTCAGTAGGCTTCACACAGTTAGTAAATTGTATTCGAGATATAAACATAAAATCAAAACTTACTTATTTTGTGGGGAACACTACTTGGATATATAGGTAACCCCTGAAATCTCGTTTGAAAGGTTTCTTATTCTGGAATACTAGGTTCTTGTACTCAATTGATGTCTGGGGTATTATTCCGGGACTTCTGCTGAACGGTGGTTCTGACCTAGTCCCTGGCTAATACTTTCTTCATATGCTTGAAACATAGCATAAAGCCCTCAGCTGATTAGACAATAAAATTGATGATCAGTTGTTGTAGCTGAAAAGATCCTCTAAAGGGGACCCACTGCTAAGTCGAAGCTGATATCTCTCTGCTGAACGGAAGTTCTGACCTGAGATCCCTCAGTTCTCGCATTTTTCCCCTAATTTATATACAGATATCATTTGTAGTTATACTTACCTGTAGATCAGAATATTGGGATCTGGATACGGGAGTATATTCAAGAGGTGGGACACTCAAATAAGTTTAAGTGCTAATACATTAAATACGTATCTTGAATCAATTGAAAATTTGTGTAGAGGTTTAAGTGGACAACAATACTGACAATCAGAAGTAAATTTGTTTTTAACATTTGCTGATTAATCAAGATCAACGGTGTTGGTGATATGTCTAAAAAAACCGATATGATCCTCTTGCACAATCTCTCAAAAATAGTGTTCATTTCTGTTTTTTCATAAACTCAAAAATCCAAAAATATTGTTTTTTTTGTTTGATATTTGAAAACTTCAAAAAGATTTTCGACAACAGAGTGTGAAGAACTGATTTTCGACATTTCAAGTGTAAAACATGTTGAACTTGTGGTTTGGGAGAGAGTGTGAAATTGTGAAGATTTGAAATGCAAAATTGGTTCATTAACTTGATGACTAAGTTGAATGGTAACCTACAGTTTGATCTTCATAATTTTTTTTTATGATTTGTTGATTCATTAAGTTGAATTGCAAATTGTATTAGTTTGTAATAGTATGGTTGAGTTTTGCAGGTTTCTGATCCTGTTGCTACGAATAGCCAGGAGATACATCAGAACCAGAGGAGAGCTTAAACAGAGAAAGCCAGGAGTTGATTTCAATGGTTATAACGATTTCCAGACAGAGATCCCAGCATGATGATAGGGGGAGTCTGATGAAAGTTAGAGCCAGAGAAAGTTCCAGGCATATGATTCAAGGAGGAAGTTCCTGATAAAGATTTGATTCCAGGCTAGGTTCCTGAAGAAGACCGAACAAGAGTGAAGAGCTGGAAATGCTTGAAGACTCTCACTGAAGATTCCGTCAACATTCAAGGGGGAGTCTGTTGGTGCAGTTGTCTGTCGACTACATCTTAGTTCGAGTCTTAGGACAGGGTTGTTCGTATTGTATATGTGTTTAGAGTTTTAGGGCCGCTTATAGGGTAAATGAGTCGGACCGCTTTTGTGACATTTAAGTGGACCGCCCATATGTCAACTGGTAGGTTCGCTCATATGGACATGTCCATATGAGTGGTTCCTGACTCCTATATATAGGTGTCATATGGGTGGTTCCAGAAGATAGAAAAGTTAAGTGTGTGTTTTCTAAGGTGTAAAGACGAAGTCCTGTCCAATTGTCTCCATGTGCTTGTAAACTGTTATAGAATCAATAAAGGAGACGTTAAAGTGTGAAATCAAGCTTTACGAAGACTAATTCAATGTATTCCGCCTCTGGATTAGTCTAAGACCTCTTCTGATCGACTCATCGGGTCAGCAAACGATCCTACAAAAAGTTCATCTCTGGTCAGGATGCAATTTCCTTATTTTTGTGTGAAATTACTATCCTTAAATCTGATCAAAAGGAAATGGCACACATATCAAGGTCATGTTAAGCTCAAGTTTGGTTGTGACAGATCAAAAATTGATTGCAAATTGATTTTGGACCACTGAGATACTCATGTTCTAGTTCAAGTAATTAGACACAAAATGAGTAGCTTGGTAGAAATGTCTTCATCATCTGGGATGCTAAACCACTGTCTGGAATAATGGACTTTTGGCAAAACCTTGAACAAAAGTTTCTGTAGATGACTGCTGGCAATTTAATCTTGATAATATACATCTAAAATGTACTTTGTTAAGAATAGCATTTCTGGTGCTCAACAGATGTTAGATAAGATATTATGCTTTCACAAGACAAAATCAATTCCTACATCTGAACAAGCAGATGCTAAAATTATTTGTCAAAAGTCAAAACACTGCTGCACAAACAGTTGTCATGATAATGATCCTCAATATTGTCTTTGACGACTGTTGTTCTTAAATGCTGTTGTGCCTCAATATCTGCTCTCAAAAGTCTGTCCACTGCTGATTGTCAACCTCTGTTCCTTCAAAAACACTGATGTTTAAAATCATTGTTCTATCCACTGATACACCCACGGCTTCATTTAATTAACGTTGTAACTACTGATGCTTGATCCATCAGTGGTTGTCAAAACAACTGTCCTCCATTATTTACCATTTCATCAGGGGTTGGCACGTGGTCAATTTTTAGCCGTCAGATCATTATAACCGTTGCCACATCAGCATTCACCTTTTCCCTAAAATAAAACCCTGATTAAACCCAAACAGAGGCTTACACTGTCGAATTGAATTCCAAACATTCTCTTCACAAAGCAGTTTCCCTCTCATAACTCCAAAAATCTTCTTCGATCTTCTTCATAAAAAATGATGAAACCAAAATCGAATTCAAAATCAAAACCATCGTCTTCCTTCACCACAACAGATGCCACTCAAATGGCCGCTGATACCACGGAGATTCGCTACACATCTCCACACAACTATGTGGGTATACTCACAAAACCCACAATTGACAACACCTTCGACTCCATCATTGACATCCTATCTGCGTCAAAGTACAAAACTTTGATAACAGCAGACGCTCCTATTTATCTTCAAACCCAGAGAGAGTTCTGGAAGAATGCCACCCTTGAAAAACAAGGAGACATCATCACAGCCATCAACTCCTCGATACAGGGTAAGAAGGTTCAAATCTCTCCACAATCCATTTCTGAAATCTTTAAACTCGATGATTTGAAAGGAAAAACCTCATTTTCTAAAGACGAGTTGAAAAAGGATTTCTTAAACAGGGGCTATGCAGAGCAACCTAAAAGGGATACCTTACAAAAAGGTTATTTTCCTTCTGCACCCAGATTTTTGTTTCACACACTGTTAATATGTGTTTCTAATAAAACAATGTCTTTTAATGAAATACCAACAAAAATTCAATGCCTGGGGTATGCAATTTTAAACAATGAAAACTTTAATTACTCCCAGGAAATATTTGATGATTTGGTAAAAAAACGTTGATAATAAAGCATTTATGCTCTTTCCACGATTTCTAAGCTACTATTTTGAACAAAAATTTGTAAAGGAAGACGCATAATTGCCCAAACAAGGTGCTTCTTTTAAAATAAACTGTTTAACACCTTAAACATTCTCTAGAATGTTGGCACCAATAAAAACAAAAGTATAGGTGCCTGAGCAGAATTTAGCAGGTGAAACTGCTCCTCAGGTATCTGCTGCTGAGCCCACTGCTCCAGGTGATCAAAGCAGCACACCCACTGTTTTGAAACCCACACCTGCCACCACAAAAAGAACCAAAAAGAAAATATCCAGAAAGACCACCAAACCCAAAACAAAGGCATCTCTGGAAGATGAGATCCCAGAGATAATGCCAGTGACAGCATAAAAGTCACAAATAACCACTTCTGCTACTTCCTCACAGCAGTTGGAAGAAAGATCTCAACCCTTGCCTCAAACTCCTCCTGCATCCTCACAAAAGGATCAGGTTGTAAACACAGGGACCCCACAATATGAAGCTCTGGACCCACTCGGATCCATCTTCCATAGTCCTGATCCCAAGGACATGTCTCTTTCAACCCCTTTACCCTCACCTCAAATAATGCCACCATCCACCAAAACCTTGTTGCATGCAGCTGATGTTACTCAGACACAAACCAGTTCCTCTCAACCACCTATCACTGAGAGTATACTTCAACAGGTGACTGGGTCTGATGTTGACATTTCTGCTATCCCAGCAACAATTGAGGAGGTTACACTGTAATTCCTGTCAGTAGTTCAAGTGGAGCAGCCACTACAAGTGTTGAATCTACAGGTTTACACTTGGACAGTGGTTTCATTAGTAAGACTCCCTTGAAGGCAATTTCTTCTATAGCACCACTGAGAACCACCAGTGAGTTTGTTTTAACCACTGGCAACATCAAAAGGTTATCAAGTGCTGAAGAAAGAAGTCCCCAGTACCAAGAACAAGGGGCATCAATGGCTGATTTTTGGGACTCTGTTCCTAAGTCATTCATTGATAAAACCACTGCCGGTGGGGATTCAGATGATCCTGTTAACTCAGGTGATGATTCAAGATATCAGGAATTGACGGGCAGGGTCGAAAACCTTGAATCCTCAGTTGCTGAAATAAAAGATATGGTGCAGCAGCTGTTAAAAGCTCAGAAAGCCCAATCAACTGCTCCTCCTGATTAAGCATCTGCTCAACAGGCACCTGCTGCAAATGAGTTACGGAACCTATTCCAACCACTGCTGGAAAGACAAAAACAGATGGCAGATCAGCAGCATGCCATACATGTTCAAAAGCTGACCAATATGGTGGAATCAAGATTCAAGGATACTCAGGAAAAAGCTATAAAGGCTCACATTCAAAGTGCCTCTGGAAAGGTTCCCTCCACTGTTCTCTTCATGAACGAACCCTTCTCAGATAATGCCAAAAAGGGGGAGAAGATTAAGTGGAAGAAAAAGGGAATTGATGATGGTATATATGTGGAGCCAGAAAGTAGCCAAACCAAAACTGCAGTATCAACACACACCACATCACCACACACCACCACAACTACTGTTCCACCACCATCTGTGTCTACAGCACAAAAACCACCATCACCATCAAAAACAGCCAAACCATCATCACCCCCTGCCAAAAAGCAGAAGACAACAAATGTTACAACATCTATTGTAATGGCAACAGTGGTTAAAACACCAGTTGTGTCAACTACTGTTAGTCAGCCACTTATCACCACTCCAACAACTGCCATCATAACCCCTGCTCAAAAGCAGAAGACATCTGCTGATACATCAGTAGTTGTAATGACAACAGCAGTTGAGACACCAGTTGTTTCAACAGCTGTTAGTCAACCATCCACCACTGCTCTCACCTTTCCTACATCACAACCAAAGCTCTTCAGTAGAAAAAGAAAGCCAATTTCTGCCAATGAGGGTATACACGATCCTAATGCTGCACAATATCGACTGGAACTTGAAGCTATCAAAAATGAGATGAGGCAATTCTATACAGAAGAAGATCCTTCAAAAAGAAGATTCTCCTCACTCATAGGCTACATGCCACCAGAGGATATGGATGATTACCTCAAGATCAAGGCAAGGCAAGCTAAACTAAGAGCTAAAGTTGAGAGTGAAAGCGAATGTCTAAGCGAAGAAGGCATTGCTAAAAGACTGGATTTCTTCCTCACTAAAGTAAAGCAGATAGAAGAGTTTGCACAAGAATTGAACAAAGAAAAGGCTGAACAACGAAGAAAATTAAGAAAACAATACCTAACCTACATCATGAAAGAAAAATTATATCCTGCTGAAGAAAAACAGTTTGAAGAATGGCCACTAATCGCTCTAAAGCATGAGGCTGATAGGATTGACAGAATAAAGAATGATCCTACAAAGAAGAAGAATGCTCCAAACTGGAGCAAATTCAAAAAGCTCATTGCTGACCTCACTACTGAGTACAAAAGAAAGAAAAAGGAGCTGGTGGATGCAAAAATGGATACTGCTGAAGCCATATCAAAATGGTCAAAACAACAGACTGATGAAGCCTATGAAAGGCTAAAGAAAAGAAAGATAACTGTTTCAAGTGCTTCAAAGAAACGTGAACAAATGATGAAGCTTGAACAGCAGATTGAAAACCTCAGAACACTATTCAAATCAGCAGACAAACCTATTTTTGTGTCAAACCAAGAAGAAGGTAAACAACTGACTGAAGAAGAGGTCAAAGAAAAGGAAGCAGAGTACTTCAAGGACACCATCATGAAAATGGGTCTAAAAGAAGACAGCTCAACAAAGCTTCAAAACCTTGTTAAGAAGGTATTAAACAAATCTGCATCACCAAACACTACAATAGACATGTCAGAAATTGAAAGGCAAGAGCAAACTGAGAAAGAAACTGCAGAAGACATAGCTGCAGCAAATAAAGTCATTGAAGAAGCCTTCAAAAGAATGTCTGAAAGTCTGCAAGTGTTCACAAGGCCATTATCTCCTAACTCATCAAAGAATAAATCTCTCCCAAGAAACCCATTAGGTTTAAAAATACTAACGTGGATGTCTGATCAAAAGACCCACGTATTGACTCTTGTCAGAACCAATGGTGAAGTGAAGTACATATCAAGGAAAGAAGCACTTGGCCTAAGTGTTGAAGATTTGCAGGATCTCCTTGAACTTACACTGTGTAGGGATGAAGATGACCAGAGTGCCAAGGAATTTGAAGCTGAATTTAAGAAACAAGCTAAGGAACTCTTGATGAGAAATAAAGGTCCTGAATAATGAAGGGTTTTGGCATTATCTGTTCCAGGGGGAGATTGTTGGGATTGAACCCTACCAGAGGAACAGATAATGTAAAGCCAAAACCGGATCACATCAGTGGACTAACAATAAGCAGCAGTTTACACTTTGCTTTCCCCTTGAATGTGGCTCAAACGTCTGATATGCTCCAAAGTACTGCTTCTATAAACATCTGCTGAACTACAACTGCTGATCCTACACAAGGACTGATGAAGACTAAAAGCTCTGCTGCTCGATCTACTGCCTTGGTTCAAGCACTGCTGATCATGACAAGTACTGCTGGGTTCACAGCAGTGGAAGGATGCAGCAGCAGTTTATATTTATCTCATGTAATACAATATAATATCAGTAGTTAGCAAAGCAGTAGTTGTATAGATCAGTAGATAGAGTTTGTTAGGTTGTTAGATGTCACTTTCATGGTGACGTCAGCTGAGATGCATCAGTGGTTTGGTTTGCCTATAAATGGAGCAGTACTCTGTACTGTTACATTCCATTGATTGACTGAGTAGATTCTTCTTCTTCAGTCCAATCCTTTCATCTTGTGCAACCAACCTTGGGGTATCAGGCTGAGGGGGAGCATAGTATTGTAAGCATGCTTGTAATCTTTTGATTTTCATTGTAATCATTCGATTCAAAGTAAAACAAGTGTTTGACATACTATTATCTTCTTTGTTTGTGTTTATAAAGTTTGTATCCATTTCCGCTGCACTTTTCACTGTCTAATATTCTCTGATTGATCAATTTATACAAACAAACACAATCATGAGAGCCTCCGATCCTAACAAAGGCACCCAACCGGATATTCTAGGAGAAATGCTTCTTGATGAACTATTTCAACTAGAAGATCTAGTTCTTAATTGGTTAAAAGAACTTAAGATGGATTTCCTTAATTCATCTCAAGACGATTACCAAGAAGAAGTGTTGGGGTCGCATTCAAACAACTTCGTTGCTCCCGATAATACCTTCAACTCTAGCGAAGACTTGGACGATAGTCATCCCTGTGCTGATTGTGCCGTGAAGGACTCCCCATCGACTTCATTCGATGCATACATAGACCTGAGCGATTCGGCATACACCTTCTTTAACGAGAGCCCGGGAAAGGGTTGGACTTGTCCACCTACATTTAGCATAGGAATCACCCTCACCGACAACCTCTTGCGTTCTCGTCTTAACCTAGATCAATTAAGGTATCTTAGGCACTTTGGGGTTGTTCCATCCAGTAAGGAACCGCCCGATCCGGATAAGTTCCTTGAAAATAGACAAACTTCATAATCAGCCTTTCGACACGGGGCCGTGCCCAGCCAATGTTGGTCTCTCTGATGGGATCTTCCTGTTTGTAAACGTAGTTGAATCGTAAAGTGATCAATGCGCGGAATTCATGTAATCACATAGCAGATATACAAAGACAATATTCTACTCTGAATCACCGTCTGAGATCTTATTGAATGATGTGAAAGTATACTGGAACCAGAAAGAAACTCAGACATACAAAAGGTAGGTGGCAAGAGAACGTGTCAAAAAGGTTCTAAATAAACTAACCTACCAGCTATTTATAGGCAAGGAAAAAATAAGAGAGAGCTGGCCGATCGGCTGGACTAGCCGATCGGCTGAACATCCTAACCAATCGAGTAGTCTGCTCGATCGGCCGGGCTGTCCGATCGGCTAGTCTAGCCGATCGGCTGGCATCAACAGCACATAACAAAAACTTCACCGATTCTGTCCTGCTTTACATACACACAAACATAACATATACACAACTATACAAAATACGACTACTTGTTGACGGAAGCTACAGACGTTATTGCACTAACAGACTCCCCCTCGGATGTAGCTGTAGTTCCTTCCAACATAGTCTCTATTTTCTCCTGTTTCGTCTTCTCTCCTTTGCCTTTTGTCTTCTTTGTTCAGATCGTTCCTCTAACATTCTCCTTCTTTTATGCCTGCCCTCATTTATCCACCACTTTCGATATTCTGGGTCGCCAACACGCTTTCGATCCCATTTTGGAATTTTGTTCTCTTCAGATTCGATAGGCGTTTGATCTGTAGGCGGCACAAACCCAAGATTTCTTCTTCCCCTCTCTGCAGCTTTTCTAGCTATCTCTTTCTGTCTTTGACTTCGCTTGTATACCTTCAGAAATTCATCAACTTCAAGATCTCTCCATTTTGTCTTCCAATTTTTCCCTGAGTTGATTTCTTTTGCGAAGCAAACATCTATCACGCCTTGATACTGCATGGCTATCTCTTTGTCTTTCTTATCATAGATTATCTTGTTGACAAACAAACAATCTATGTCTTTCTTCGAACAGTTGACCAACCACATAGGATCCAAGATACTTATTCTTCGTCCTTCTCCAGTTGTCTTGTCAAACAAAGAAATTACTGCTTCAGCTGTAGAGGGATTGTATAGCCAAGCTTGAAATAGATCATAGAAATCTTGTTCAATGGCTCTGAGTGGCATATTCTTCAAACATCTTGGAGGTTTCACATCTAGCGTAATGTCTTTTTCACCATTCTCCAAATAAGTAACAATCTGCTTCGGATATTGTGGCTTCCAATCTGGATAATTGTTCTTTGCTTGCCATTTAATGTAATTCCACAAATCCTGATCACGTTCTCGAACTTCTGGACCGTAGTAGAATTGCTTGATATTCTTTGTAACCACCAACTCATCTACGTCCCACCAGGGTAAAGTAGCTATATCAGCTAAGAATTCAAAGTATTGTACACCCTGCTCCCTTCTGATTGCATAGACTTTCAAATCTTCCAGATATCCCCAAGATAAAATATCTCTCCAAGAAAGGTCTTTGTTATGAGTAAAGTATTGAAGAGCCCTGAGAGTCTTTCTTTCTTTTGGCATATTCTTGAACCATCGTTTTCTTTCTTCAGCTGTTATTTCTCTAGGAACTGGTTCAGGAATATCTGCTGTAGCAACCCTTTCTTCAATCCTTCTTCTTAACTCGTCTTCATTCTTTTCCTGGAATAACTCTGTGAAAGTAGGAAATGCAACATCTTCACCTTCATAATGAAAATCCACCCTATCTTCTTCTGAATCAGATGCGCTTTCAACAATCACTTCATCATAATGATCAGCTTCATGAGGGTATCTAGGCTCAAAATCTTTTGCAGGTGAGTGAGGAATTTCGTCTTCAATATCAAATTTAAATTTTCCATCCTCCAAACCCAACTCCTCTAACATTTCAGCTCGAGTTCTTTTAACCTCTACCTCTCCTTGTTGTTTACCAAATAAGAAAATGATAGTAGGGTTAGACAGAAATACCTGATCAACAGATTGTTTTCCAGACGATGATGCTTCATGATCAACTTCATCCTCCTGCTCATTTAGCTCATTATTCATCAGCTCATCTACTCTTTCTTGAATATTTGGTTCACTGATTAATAAACCCGAAGCACCCTGATCATTGTCGTCATCACCTTTGTCATCTTTATCAGACTTATCATCAGCTTTATCATCTTTTTCATCAGAATCATCTTCATCTTCTTCATCATCATCACCGAACAACTCTCTATCAGAATCTTCATCCACAACCTCTCCACGTGCTATTCTTCCTTTTCTTTTTAAATCCATGAACTTTAGCAACTTTGCCACTTCTTTAGAATTATATGGCACAGGGTAAGCATTTCCTACTAACACAAATTTGTCAGTTGTATACTCAAGCAGTAGTACTTCCCTTGCTCTTCTTCTTCTTTGAATAATTTCCACTCTTCGAAGGACATTTTCTGCAATGAGAGGTTCAATAGGTTCACCAACAATCAAGTATTCTGGTTCATGATGCTCTTTAGCTTCTGCTTCAACCATTTCTTGATCATCGTCAACAACCTCCTGTTCTTGAATCTCAATCATTTCAATATCAGGTTGTGAAGACGAACCTCCAACCTCTGGTTGACTTGAAGATGCATCGACTATCTCAACCTCTTCAACTATTCCTTTATTCTTTAGATTTGCTTCTTCAGCCGTTTGACGTTCACGCTCCAATCTTCTTTCGTTTGCTCTTATCACATCAATTTCGTCATACGCAACATGAATGTTCTTCTTCAAATGACTTTCAACCACAGCAATCAACATCTCAAGTTGTTGATCTTTCATTACTTTATCAGCTTTCATGGCCTCCATCTCTAATTTCATGGCCTTCATTTCATTAGACGAAGCTTCACTAATCTCATCAAGAAGCTGATTTAACGTTTGATTCACATTCTCCAGATCCTTTGACTTGGCATTCAAAGAAGATATCTCTTGTGTCAATGACTCAATCACTTTAGAATTACCTTCTGCCTCATCCTTCATCTGATTCATTCTATTCTCTTTCTCAACCAACGCTGCAACTATTTTATTGTGAGCTTCCATTAATTCATCAATTTCTCCTCTCAGCATGTTACGTTCTTCCTCAGCTATTGTTTTCTCTTTTTCCAGTTCTTTAACTCTCTTAGTTAAATCTTTAACCGCTTGATCATTAAACATGTCACTTTCACCTTCAGGCATATCTTCAGAGAAAATACCAGTAGCTGACCCGATATTATCAAAATCAAAGTTAAAGTCTTCTTTCTGTCGTGATGACTGAGGAATCTCTTGTTGAGCAGGTTTTGGACTAGCAGCTCTGAATCCAGTTATCTCTACATAATCATCATCATCTGTCTTCTTTTCTGTTTCCACAACTGGAACTTCTTTCGTTTTCACCTCCGGTTCTTTTGGAACATCAATACTTGGTGATTTTTCTTTCTGAACATGTTTAGCTGCCTTTCCTTCCTTATCTTTCTGGGACTCAGCTCCTGATTTCTTTGATCTGACATTTCTGGGAATTACACCCACTGGAGCTGCCTTTCGTTTCTTTCTCTGTCTCTTTGACTTTTCAGGATCGTAAGGAGAATCGTCTTCTTCTGAACCCTTCTGTTTCTTTGAAGGTCTTTTCTTCAACTGAGCCTTACCTTTACCAACAGTTTCAGGAATTAATTCGGATTCAGATAGAGTAGCTTCAGAATCTCCATCACTTGAACTCCTTAAAACTTCTGAATATGGTTGAACCCTTGTAATCTTTTCAGCATGAGCACTTGTTCCTTGAGTTTGTTTAGCTGCAACTTCTTCATTCTTTTTCAGAAAGCTCTCCAAAGATTGCTTTAACAAATCAGCACCTTGTTCTATCACCACAAATGGCTCTAGAACTGTTTCATCCACTAGCTTCTTCTGCGGCTCTCCAGAAGACCCTACAAGACAACATAGACAATAACATTAGTAACATTTAAATCATATGTGATCTAATTGTCTTAATGCTCCCCCTTTCACTATACCCTTTTCTCCTTCTTTAGGAATAACAACCGTAGGGGATGACTTAGGTGTCCTTTTCCTTTTTCCATCTCTAACATGCCACCACCTAGTCTTTTTCTCAACCATCTCATTCATCCTTGAATCTTCATTGTCTGAGTTACTGTCTTCATGTCTCCATCTATCATTCTCAGGAGCAACATATGTTTTATTTTTTATTCTACAAATCAACTCCTTAGTTTTCTCATCCTTATCCTTTGTAATTCTTCCTATTGTTGTCTTATTTACAACACTCATCTCCATCACATCCTCACAATCCTTCGGAAGATCTTTGATTTTGTCATTTAGTAGCATCATGATGAATCTGGGATACATGATGTACTTATCAGCTCCAGCTTGGCAATTTTCTTTCATGTACTCAAAAATCACTTGTGAAATATTATATCTTCTGTTCAGCACCAAGCTTGTAACCATCTTCATGATATAATCTGCAACCTCATCGTATGCACCCTTTCTATGTCCCATTGAGTGTGTCATACAGTGCATCAAGTACCTATATGCTTTGGAGAAACTTCTCTTATACATCTTTCCATTTATATGCCCTGTGAATCCCATTATACACCACAAACCTTTTACAAGTCGTTCAGACATGATTGTTGGATCATTGTCAGAATCTTGTAAGTCAAGAACTCTCCTCACATCTCCTACATCAAACTTAAACTCCACATCAACATCTTTTCCAGCTTGATCCTTCTTTCTTAAAACTGCATGTATCATCTTGTCTGAATCTTCATATCTAGCAGTGTTCCAGAATGTCCTAACATGTGATTCATAAATCACAGTTTTATCAGACATTGCTTTGGCTACTCTGCTTTCTCTCAAAAATGTTGCCATTCTTTCTACCACAGTACCAGTGGTTGTTCCAGAATCAATTTCACAGGAAATGTTATGACTCTTGTCTTTCTCTTTTCCTCGTCCCTGTAAAAATTATTCAGTTGAAAATTATTCAAACAAGAACATGAAAATTCTGAAAATTTTTCTAACACATTGACATTCCTATGTGACAATACTATAGAATCGACTGGTCTGGTCGATCGAAGAGCATTACTATTCGATCGATGAGGATGATTATAGAGACAGTTCCTGGTCGATCGGCTGAGAATGAAGAAGTGACAATGCCAGGTCGATCGGCTGGTCTAGCTGATCGGCTGAAAAAATGTAACAAGGAAGTTTTTATAAATGATGTCCGATCGGCTAGCAAATGCTCTTCGATCGGCTGATAAACTTATGCACAGAAATCTAAGTATGTGAAGAATATTAATTTTTCAACAAATAATGCTACCCTATTGATTAACATATGTTTTTCAATAGGTTAACATTTCCTATTCGATCGGCTGGTCCAGCCGATCGGCTGGCACATTGCTGTTCGATCGGCTGGTCCAGCCGATCGGCTGACAATGTTGTGACCCAAAAAAATGTTCTTCAAAGAATTTCAAACACATAGATATCATAGCAAACATTTAGCACACTTTACAAGACAACAATATTGAACTACCAACTATCTCAACACTAACACATGATCTATATTGCTATTCGATCGGCTGGTCTAGCCGATCGGCTAGCATATTGCTATTCAATCGGCTAGTCTAGCCGATCGGCTAGCACAATGCAAAACCTCATTTCAATCACTTAACACAATCAAGGCACATTTTTCAAGACATGAACTACCTAATGCAACAACAACTAAAACACATTATGAATGCTGTCCGATCGGCTGGTCCAGCCGATCGGCTGACATCTTCAATGAAGAACAGATCTAACAGTTTCAAAAATGCTAATTATCACAAATCAAACACAGATCCATGTTCCTAATGTTGTCGCGATCAAAACCCTATGTTCATTCTTGTCTAAAACATCCTAAACAGAGTTTAATTTAACCATGAACATGCCGACAGCCGTAATACTTTAGTCCTAGATCTATCAAATTTAAGCATGATTTTTCAGAAATTGATCCGGTAAACTTGTAGATCCTTGCATTCCGAACAAAACCCTATAACTAGATTTCATCAAAACATCTTAAAACTTCCTAAATCTGAGTTTGAATGCACCGACAGATATGAACATGAAGAACACTTAAGAAATTTAAAGATTTTGATGTTTGAGAAACATACCTTTGCCATTTGAGATGATGAGTAAGCCAACAAATCAAAAAATATTGTTGCAAAGAGATGAAGATCAATATGAAATAGTGAATCGACTGAGAGAGCTTTTGGTTCGAGCGAAGAGTGAAAAGGAACAAATGAAGCAGTTGACTCCTATTTATAGTATGTCATTGAATCGGCTAGGCACTACGATCGGCTGGTCCAGCCGATCGGCTGGCCTGTTCGATCAAATGCACTTTGACTTTCAAACAGAATTGACATTTTGATCTTTTTCACATTATCAGTGTTCGAGAAATCCACTTAAGTATCTAGGTCCAAACTAATGACCCTAGGTACTTAATTTGTCGACCAAGTTCAACTTAATGACCTTGGTTGACTCCAAGCAAAAGCACACTGACATTTTAAACATTTTCTTGAAAATTTTACAAGTTTCAACTTAATGAACTTGCATTTTAACTTTTATTTTCTTTGTTCATATCAAGATTAGCTCCCAACTTGTTTTTCAGCTCAGAACAACTTCCTGCATCTTGCATCAGACTGTGAATCTGAAGATCAATCTTCCACTTTGGTTTGTCAAAAATAAAACAGAAGAGTAAAATCTTTTTGAATTTTTAATGCAGATTCTAAACTATAAACATATAACTGAAACTGAAAGACAGAATATAAAGAAAGAAATCTATATACAAACAAATTTTTGTTGAGCGTGTCAGGGAATCATATCAGCTTTTTAGACATGTTACAAGTACCATTAAGCTTCATTTCATATTCAGGATTAAACAATTCACCTCGATTGTCGATATACTGATCCATTTTAAGTTTTCTCACAGATTTCAATCTATTCAGGATACGATTTAGATGTCTTAATAACTTGACTCATTTATGTGTCCCACCTTTTGAATATACTCCCGTATCAAGTTCCCAATATTCAGTCTTACAGGTGAGTATACCACAGATGATATCTGTAAGGGGTTAAATGCGAGGGCCGTGAGAGCTCAGGTCGATACTTCCGTATACGCAGAGAGATGACGGCTTCGACTTTTCGGTGTGTCCCCTTTAGAGGATCTTTTGATTTCAATAGCAGCGACTATCAATTTTATTGTTTCATCAGCTTGCTGAGGGCGATGCTATGTTTCAAGCATTTTGCGTAAAGTATTATTCGGGGACTAGGTCAGAACTTCCATTCAGCAGAAGTCCCGGAATAATACCCCAGATATCACTGAGTATAAAGACCTAGTATCTCAGAATAAGGGACCTATCAAATGAGATTTCAGGGGTTACCTATATATCCAAAAAGTGTTCCCCACAAATTAAGTCTCGTTTTATGTTTTTTAAGTTTATATCCCGAAAAAATCTAATAACTATGCAAAAACCTATCGACACATCATTAGTGATACTGTTTAAACCTTTTAAAACTTTACAAATTTTTAGCATACTGTAACAGTCTAGCTAATATACTATTATTTTCCCTTTTTACACAAACTCTTTTACTCATTTTTTATTGTTTTTGGATTTTGGATTTTTATCATGTTTTTGGCTTCTTCTTTTTTTTTTTAATGTTTTTGGCTTCTTTTTTTTTTAATGTTTTTGGCTTTTTGATTTTTTAATGTTTTTGGCTTTTTGATTTTTTAATTTTTTGGATTTTCTAAAAAGTATATACAAATATATCTATCTCCCCCTAAAGACCAAAACAGGTAAAAAATCGACAAACCATTGCAGATAGATTGTCAACATCATCTACAGTGGTATCCTCATCAACGCCAACGATTCCATCCTTCACCGACAAAAGCATCATGCCATTAAGTTTTAAAAGATATTTAAAACGTGTTCTATCAAATGCCTTGGTATGTAAATCAGCTTTTTGCTCGTCAGTGTGGATTTTCTCAATTCGTATCAACTTTTTCTCGAAACAATCGCGAATAAAGTGATGACGAATTTCTATATGTTTGGTTTTAGCGTGATGTACCGGATTTTTTTGTTATATTAATTGCGGCCTCATTATCAACAAAAATAGGAGTGTTAAGAAACTGCAAACCGTAATCGCGCATCTGTTGCTGTATCCACAGGATCTGAGAACAGCAACTGCTGGAAGAAATGTACTCTGCTTCACATGTGGATAGCGCCACAGACGTTTGTTTCTTACACTGCTAGGTGACCAAGCGAGGTCCAAAGAACTGGCATCCTGCAGTTGTTGATTCGGCATTGACTTTGCAGCATCCGAAATCCGAGTCGGAATACCCTTCGAGCGTAAAATCACCTTTTCTAGGATACCACAACCCCAACGATGGAGTTCCCTTCAGGTAGCGTAATATCCTTTTCACAATGATCAAGTGTGAAGCTCTTGGGTTAGATTGAAATCTTGTTGCGAGGCACGTCGGATACATAATGTCGGGTCTTGAAGAAGTTAGATACATCAAAGAACCAATCATGAAACGATAGAGAGTTTCATCTGCCTTATCTCCGGTGAGATCTGGGTGAATTCCATGATTTGTTGTTAAGGGAGTTGCCGCAGGAGTAGAACCTGACATTCCAAATTTCTCTAGAATATCATGAACATACTTTGTCTGGTGTATGAAAATTCCTTCAGGAAGTTGATCAACTTGGAGTCCCAAAAAGAATTTCATTTCTCCCATTGATGATATTTCGAACTTTTGCTTCATCACTTGTTCAAAATCTTTGCACAAGTCCTCATTTGTTGACCCAAAAATTATGTCATCCACATAAATTTGTACTATCAGCAGATGACCGTCGACTATCTTTGTGAAGAGGGTGGCGTCTATTATTCCCCGGATGAAGTGATTGGCTAGCAAATGCTGAGATAACGTCTCATACCAGGCTCTCGGGGCCTGGTGTAAGCCATATAACGATTTATCCAAGAGATACACTTTATTCTTGTGGTGTGGATCGACAAAACCCGGTGGCTGTCCCACATACACTTCTTCCTTCACTTTGCCGTAGAGAAAAGCCGACTTTACATCAAGCTGGTAGACTTTAAAGTTTTTCCATGATGCAAACGCTAGGAAAATTCTGATTGCTTCTAGTCGTGCCACAGGAGCGTATATTTCGGTAAAGTCAATTCCCTCTTGTTGACTAAAGCCCTGAACAACAAGTCGAGCTTTATTTCTAACCACTACACCTCTGTCGTCCCTCTTACACTTGAACACCCATTTGGTGTTGATTTTCCTGTGACCCTCTGGTAAATCTACCAATTTCTAAACACCTAATTTCTCAAACTGGTTCAACTCTTCTTGCATCGCGTTGACCCAAGAATCTTCAGTAAGTGCCTCTTTATACGTTCGAGGTTCAATCTGCGAGATAAAACAACATAGTGAAAATTCAGATTGTAAAGGTGCTACTGATGAATAAAAACTAGTAAGTCCTTGGTCAATTTGATGTCTGGTGCGAACTCCTGATTGAAGTTCTCCGATGATCAATTCCTCCGGATGATATGAAAGAGTTCTAGGCATTACTTCACTCGGAACATCCACATTGCTTTCCAGATTAGTGACATTTTGATTTGCACCTTCTTCACTGATAGGATCTGCTTGATCTAAGATCTGGATTTGCTCCCCCTCAGATTCAAAATCGCCATGATCAAAAGTTGGACCAATATAAGATGTTGTGTCATCATTTGTTGTTGTCTGATTCTCTGGAGTATCATCTTGTTCACCAACATTACTAGGACCTGCTTCATCATCATTTGAAGTTTTCTGAGGTTTCCTAGAATATTGTGCTGGAAATCTTTCTTCTGATGACTCATAGTTTCTAAGAATATCCAGCTCATCAAAGAAGTCTTCTTCATCTTCAGGTTCTTCCATCACATCAAAGGAATCCCACAGTGTGTCATAATGATAACGCCATGAATCTCCTGGGTTCTGAGGTGGCATCGTGTTACCTTGACATTCAATATTTTCAGCTTCAATAATCCGCTTTTCACTTGGCACAAAGACACGTCGCAGAGGACTTGCATATCCAACAAAAATACCCTCGATGCACTTCGGACCAAATTTTCCAAAAGGTTCTATCACCGTACATGGTGACCCAAACGGTTCAAGATACTTCAAGTTAGGCTTGCGGTTATTGATCAATTCAAAACATGTTTTGTTGAATTTCTTCACGGTGAGAACTCTGTTGAGAGTATAGCATGCGGCAGAAACAGGTTCAGCCCAGAAATTTATTGGAAGTTTTGAATCTGTGAGCATAGTTCTGGCTGTCTCGATTAGCGTCCAGTTTTTGCGTTCTGCTACTCCATTTTGCTGTGGAGTGTACGGAGCACTAAACTCATGCAATATACCTCTTTCTTCACAAAATTCTTCCATCTTGTGGTTTTTGAATTCAGTACCATTATCACTTCTAATTCTTCGGATACGCCTCTGGTACAAATTTTCAATCTTTTTGAATAGCGCCATCAGACTGTCAAATGTTCCATTCTTTGTTTTCAAGAAAGATACCCAAGAAAATCTAGAGTAATCATCAGTGACGACCAAGCAATAATAATCTCCTGTAATGCTTTTGACATTCACTGGACCAAATAAATCCATGTGAAGTCTTTCCAACGGCCGTGAAACTGAATTGACTTGCTTTTTGGGGTGCGACTTTTTCTTCTGTTTGCCTTTAATACAACTTATACACTCCCCTTCTAGATGAAAACCTTTTATGTGAACTCCTGTAACCAGATCATTATGCACCAAGTGATTCATTTTTCGAAGATGTATATGTCCCATCTTTCGGTGCCACAATCTTGACTCCTTCTCAGTTGCCTTTGACACGAAACAGTGAGCCTGACCTGTCGTTGTAGTAGCTATGCATATATCCAACACATACAGATCGTTGACTCTTGGTGCTCTCATGATGACCCACTCTTCAGGAACAACAAATCCCGGTTTTAGAATCAAACATTCTTTGTCAGTGAAATGAGTGGTGTACTTTCTGTCACAGATCTGAGAAATAATTAGTAGATTGTTCTGCAGCTCAGCAATGTAATTTACTCTTTCAAACGTTATAATTCCATTCGACAACGTTCCTTCACCAACTATACGACCACCTTGATTGCCCGCAAATCCGACATATCCTCCATTTATATTTCTCACATCGTACAATAATGCGGTCTTCCCTGTCATATGTCTGGAAGCTCCACTGTCCATGATCCATCTTGAAACAATTTGTGGAAGATCCTGCACATACACAACCATGATTAAAACATTTCAATAAAGGATGCCGATACATGCTTCGCGATCAAGGAAGCTCCGGCAAATCAGATTGTTTAGTCAAACATCGAGTCCACCCAGGCCTCATTCGCCTTAGGTGTAACTTTGACTCTTGCAATTTGAATTTTGAAATTTTCAGCTTTGAGAGGTGGAAAATTTGCATCATAATCAACCGTAATTGATTCTTCAGACTTTTTCACCTCGGAAGTTGAAATTTTCTTCTCACTTTTTGGTTTCCAAACTTGTTGAGATAATGGAATCTTTTTCTTTTCAGGAACACTCATCTTTACCGATATGGTAGAAGATGATTGTTTTTTCTATTACAGAAACCTTTGATTTTGAACCACTTGCATTCATTTCTACAACTTTTGGCTTCCATGTTTGTTGAGTTGTTGCGACCCGTTTGTAAAATTTACCATTTTTAATTTCCATCTTCTTTACACGTTCAGTTTTGACTTTTGTGTTGTTATTTTTCAAATCCTTTTTCTCAATAATCAATGGAGCCTTTTCTATCTCATTTTTCTTCTTTTGATTTTCAACAACATCAGTCTTAGACTTCAAGTTGGTGCATTTTCGTGCAATATGCCCAGCTTGATTGCATCTGAAGCATGTTCGGGTGTCAACAGCCCGACTAGTGCCTTCAGACTGAGGTTGTGAAGCTTTTTCTTCAAAGAACTCTTTGTTCGATTTTGAAAAGATTTTAGGTTCTTCATTAGAAAATGAATTCGAACTGTTCACAAAATTTTCTTTTCAACAAATTTCTTGTTTTGAACATTTTTCTTCTGATAATACTTACCTCCCTGAAATCCACTCGACCAATTGTTTCGATTGTTATTAGAAAAACGTGGAGGAATAACGGGTTTCTTGTAGTAAGCTTTATCTTTTTCAAAGTTCATTTGACTTTTTATTTGGTTCAAACTCTTCACTTCTGTCAGCTCAACTTTGATTAATTTGTAAACATTTTTCAATTTATTGACATTTACATTCTCAATTGGTAAATCAGTATCTGAAAATAACTTATCTGAACCCAACATCTTGTACATGACAAGATTTGGTTCTTCATTTAAGTTGTTCTTGAATTTTTGTTTCGGAATGCATTTATCCAAGAAACAACCGTCATCTTCATTTGAATCAGACTCTAAGACACTTTCTGCCATGCTTTTGACAATATCAGTCTGAACACTATCATCAGATGATGATGCTGAGAATGTAACATCAATCGACTCTGGAAGTTTTATTTCATCTGAATTTTCATCATCATTAACCAGTCCGGACTTTTTCTTTGAGAAATTGTTTAAAACAGGTGGTGGGACTTGATGATATCCCACTCCAGTTCCGTCCAAAAATACATCTTCGCCAGCTTTGTTTTTTCCGATTGGTTTGGGAACAATGTGCTGCAGAACAAAGCTCGCGGAGTTGTAACTGGTTAATTTTAATTGGATGCGTTCATTTTCGATTTTTGCTTCTTGGTATTGAAGCTTCAGATTAGCAATTTCATCCAATTGTTTGTTTATTAACTCTTCTTTCACCCTTAACACACCCGTCAGTTGAACATTTTCTTTTGTTGTTTTCCCATTTCGATCATCCGAATCTTTAACCGTTCGCTTAAGCTTCTCAAAATTTTCAGTGATGTGACAATTTTCAAGAATGAGTTTCTCATTTTCTTTCTTAGTTCTTTCTATGTCACTTTTATCACTTTCTATATTTTCTGTTAATTCTTTTGCACGATCATTTGAAGCTTTTAGCAATTTATCTCGGTTTAAGATTTGGTTTTCAACCTCTCTGACTCTTTTAGTCAGATCTTCAACCTTTTTGTTGTTGAGATAAGCGATAGTACTACAATCTTTGCAATTTTTCATGCAATTCTTGCAGTTACTTTCGCTTTTGTCTTTCTTACCTGACACTACATTCATGCTTATCTGACTGACCTTGGCGTTTGACTCAGTTCCAGAACTAGAATCTACCTCCAGTTCTTTCGCAGCTAGAACTTTGTCTGCCATCTTCATCAGATTTTCGGCTGTAAGCTCCTGGGATGTATCTATCACTCCATCATCAATCTTCTTTTATGCCGATTCCGCCTTTTCTTCTTTCTCTTTCACTTTCTTTTCACCTTCACCCCACCATTCTCTTTGTCTAGCTTCCTCTTCTTCAGCATATTGCTGAATGATTGCATCAATACTGAGTGAACTTGGATCGATTGCGATATTACCTTGAGGATCAAGGTAACATTCCCTGTCTGGATCCCACCTTTTAGCCCTTTTTGCTTCTTTGTAAGTGGTATAGATTCTGCTTACTTTCGTTTGGGCCTTCATTCTTCTGTTCACAAACTTTTCTTCTTCTGTTCTTGTATCTTTGAACGGAACAATCTTTCCTGCTGCGAATGCGTAACCAACCGCATCTTCTTCCGGCAATAACTCACTCCAGTCGTATCCCTCATCATCATGAATGACCGCTAGAGCTCTTGACTTTTCTTTTTCTTTTTCTTCGTTCTGCTTCAGCCTTGGAGGTTCCGATTTGTTCTGATGATAAACGGATTTCTTATAATAATCTTCTCGGAACGGATTAACCGATTCATCAACATACTCATTTCTGCATTCTCGTTTAAAGTGACCTTTTTGTTTGCATTTGAAACATGTCACTTTAGACTTATCGAAACCCAATTTGGTAGATGGACCACCAATTGTTTTCCTGCCAGTTATTTCCATGAAGCGTTGTGCTCGACGAACAGCACTGGCCATAGCCCAACGAATATCAATTAGCTCCATTTCTTCAGGATCTATTTGATCGTAGTCTTCCTTCGTCAGGTTGGTGTTACCTATATTCCCAGCAACTAACCCCTCATATGACTCCAATACAGATGGCAAGAAAATCATCTGTTGTTTCGCCGACTCCTCACTAAAATTCTGACCATTTTTCAAGTCAACTGCAATGTTACATTGAAAAACATTCTTTGGTGCAGTTTGCTGTTGGCTTGATGTTCTTGAAGAAGGTCCTTGACTTGTGGTGTTAGAAGACATTCCTCCATGAAAACCACTGTGTGAGGTTTCTTGAGTCGTGGGTTGTGAACTTTCTGCAGTGAAGGCTGTTTTTGGAGATCCTGTCTTTTGAATCAAGCTCTTTGGATAATAGAGTTCCACATTTTGATGATATAACGAGTGATTGACTTTATGTGTTTTCTTTATTTCGAGCTCATGACTCTCAAGTTTCTCTATCAGCAAATCAACTGTCAGATCACTTCGTTGGATTGTATTCTTGATCATCATTGCGAAATATTGCCAATCCATCTCGTCTGGTAAAGAATCAAATAACTTGTCTACAAGCTCCTCTTGAGTAAAAACAATTCCATGCCTGGCCAACTCTAGCTTTAGATGCCCGAAACGTTCAATCATTTTTGGAACAGACTCATTTTTAAGACAACCAAACAGATCAAATTCCTTTTTTAGCAGTTTCTTTTTGTTTTTAATGATTTCTGCAGTATCGACACATTTCTTTTGTAGCTTATCCCAGAGATCTTTTGCATTTGAATAATCAATTAGTGAGATAATATCTTCTCTCACTGATTGATTAATCAAAGCTAAACATTTTTGTTCAGCCACAAAATATTCAATCTCTTCACTTTCTGACATATTCTCAAAGTCTTCTCTTCCATTGTTAAAACCATTTTTTAAGCTTTTCCAACTGGGGTACGCGAAGGCTTTCAACCATTCCTCGAATCTCTTTGCCCAACGGTTATAATCTTCAATTGCTAACAGCTTTGGTGGCTTATTGTAGGTTCCATAAGCGCTTTCCACACTAAGTGCTTCTGTCAACGTCTTACTCGTACTTGAAGTATTCTCATTTGTTCGGTTTGTTGAATCATCTCCACCATTTCCAGCAAACGCATACATTTCACTGAATGAGTTCATGAACTCTTCCATTGTTAAGTACCTGAAATATTTATCAAACACTTAGTAAAATTTTGAATTTCAAAGATGTAAACACAAAGACACTTGGAACGAATGGTTCGCTCGATCGACCGGCACACTCACAATCGGCTGACTCGTTCGATCGAGTGACTCGTTCGATCAGCTGACAAACAAAACAATGTAGTAAGAACACAATTGTTGTCCGATCGAGTGGCGTATTCGATCGGCTAACAATATGATATCAGCAACAATGTCAAAAATCAACAATGCTGTCCGTTCGAACTGCTCTTTCGATCGGCTAACACTGATGATGTCAGCAACACTTGAAAATATCTGAGCGGTTATGCAACTGGAATGATGGCGTCAGCAAGTACGTGAATCGGCTAGGTAGTTCGACCGGCTGACATTAGCAAACATGAACAGTATTCCATGGATTTTGATCAATTTGAACAAGTTTTAGATTGAATTTGATTGTAAAACTTTGTAGGATTGTAATTCTAATAATTTCGATTCGATTGATATCAAATTTGTCAGTTTTTAACCGTAAAATCTCACTGAATTTTAAGTTTTTCTAGTTTTATGATGTAAAAGTGAAAGATAAAGCTAGATCTGAGAAGAATATAGAAGAATATAGAAGAATCGGTCAAATTTCCGGTGAAATTTGAGTCGGAATGATAGAAATAACAAATTTCCGGTGAAATTTGTTTCTGTCACAGTGAACACGACTTGAATTCCGGTGAATTCGTCTCTATATCAACAAGAATGGCTTTGAATTCCGGTGAATTCGTCTCTGTAGATCTCGATTCAGCTTCCTACTGCTCTGATACCACTTGTTGGTCCCTCTGATGGGATCTTCCTGTTTGTAAACGTAGTTGAATCGTAAAGTGATCAATGCGCAGAATTCATGTAATCACATAGCAGATATACAAAGACAATATTCTACTCTGAATCACCGTCTGAGATCTTATTGAATAATGTGAAAGTATACTGGAACCAGAAAGAAACTCAGACATACAAAAGGTAGGTGGCAAGAGAACGTATCAAAAAGGTTCTAAATAAACTAACCTACCAGCTATTTATAGGCAAGGACAGAATAAGAGAGTGCTGGCCGATCGGCTGGACTAGCCGATCGGCTGAACATCCTAACCAATCGAGTAGTCTGCTCGATCGGCCGGGCTGTCCGATCGGCTAGTCTAGCCGATCGGCTGGCATCAACAGCACATAACAAAAACTTCACCGATTCTGTCCTGCTTTACATACACACAAACATAACATATACACAACTATACAAAATACGACTACTTGTTGACGGAAGCTACAGACGTTATTGCACTAACAGCCAACACGCCCCCGAGTCCACCAAAAGATTCCTTTCTGACCTTACGTCAGAATACGGACAAACTGTGTCAAGATCCTGTCTGCACACGGGGCCGTGTCCAGCCGACACGGGGCCGTGTCCAGCATGCTGTCGTTTTCTATAAATGCAGCCAAGAATCCTGCACATTTGGACCATCCAGGGACAGAGATTTGAAGGGATCTTCTCTCCTACCATCCTAGGTATGTTCTAAAAGAAGGTTCCAACAACCATCTTGTCCTTTCCTCTTTTATCCATTTCCTTCTTCTTCATCTTTCTCCAAAAACCTCCATTAAAGTTTGAGATTTCAAGCTTTATGGCAAGGATTATTGAATTTTGTTCAAAGAATCTTGTTTAAAATAAGTTGTATAACATTATTTTAAGTTACTACTGTTCAAAAAGGCTTCACAAGTTAGACAAATAACTTAAGACTTCAAGATTCCTTGTTGCAAAATTCTGTAGAAAGGTGAACACGGGGCCGTGCTCATTGAGCACGGGGCCGTGTCCAAGGTACTGTTTCATTAAAATAAGCTGTTTTCGGTTTATTTTCGTAGAATGTCAAGTGAAAACAGTGGAACATCGTCAGTTCATTCACGAAACAGTAGAAGTGGAAGAAGGCCTTCCATTGAAACTACCCTTGTACACTACGTCATGGCACTACGGGAATCTCTCGATGAAATGACGTCGGTAGAGGAGGTCCTAATAGACCGTATAAATTATCTTACGGTGGGGCTGGAAAATAGTTTTCAAGAGATTAACCTCTTGCACCAGAGGTTAAATATTCTTGTGACACCTCCTATGGAACCCGTCCTCCCTCAAGAGGATTGGAACCTAGCACATGGAGTCAACAACCCTACCAGATAGGGTGACATTCCAGCGGAGCCTCCTCTTGAAAATCTACAAGAAGTCCCGGGGGAACTTGCACCTCCTCAAACCGACGCCAACGAGCCCTCCTTCCTCCTCCCAAGGGAGATAGAGGAGTGGCTCGCCGACATATGAGGAATCCATACCCGGAGGAAGGAGTTCTATGAAGCCGCATCCAACCGAGACTACTACCTTCTCGGAAATTTTGCTAAATAGAATAACTTGTAGGCTAGAACTCCTTGGTTTAAGCTTCTTATGCTTACTTATCTAACTTACTAGCATTTTAGGACTATGTAACTCTCTCTATGACGGTTTTTAATGAAATGATGGTTTTAAGGTTTGGATGATGTTGTAAAACACACTCGTGATGGTAAAGGATAGCAAGGGAAATAAGAAAACATAGCCCCATGCACGGAAACAGGGCCATCCGACAACAATTTCTTCATTACAGTAAGCTCAGCACGGGCCGTGTCCGCCCAACACGGCCCCGTGCTGCACACTCTGCAGAAAATTGCCCAGTTCAGGTAACTTGACACGGGCCGTGTTCGCTGAACATGCCCCCGTGTCCAGGCTTCTGTTTCTTTCTTTAATTTTTGTCGCTGGCACCTGAACACGGGGCCATGCCCGGTCCCCACGGGGCTGTGTCCAGGATGCCAGTAACATAAAATTTTGCTTTTAACACCATTTTACACATTCAATCAACCTAAAAACTTATTTTTGGGACACATTAAGGACAATGTGTAATTTAAGTGTGGGGGGATGCTAAAACCTTGAATCTTACAAGTCCTAATAATAAGCCTTACACAAAACTCTATTGGAACCGCTAATCACCCCAAATTTTTTCAAAAAAAAAAAAGTTTTTCATTTTTTTTACTTGTCTAAGTTTAAGTTGGGAATTCAATTTCTAACAGGGTTATAATTTTACAAGTTTACAACTGATAGCGTCGTGATAAAAAGAACCAACATAAGAAAATTACAAAAAGGCATGACAAACTTAGTTAAAATTTGATTATATATACTCGATCACATAAAAACTTTTCCCACAAAAGTGAGTTTTGAGCCTTTAACGAGCATACAAATATATATCTTTCCACTAAATGCTCATTTTTCGTTTCTTGTGTGAATCGCCGCTTGGTTCGTACGACTCTAGAACTTGCCACAACAATACATTCCCGGTCCTTACCAACTTAAACCCGAGTAAGTAAATGATGCAGGCATTAGTACTAACCCTTTTTTTTTCTTTCTACACCATTATTTTCCATTTTTTTTACCACCTACCCAAAATCTCCCTAGTTAACCCCTTTGAGCCTAAACCTTTTCATTTCTTAACCCAAAACCATCACCCTTTTTACCCACCTAAACCTTTTTATTTTTAACCTTTTTTTTAGTAACGACGTTCGGTTTTCTTATGACTTATGTTTGAAAAAAAATAAAAAAAAATAAAAAAAATTTATTATATTTTGATGAAACCAAACAAACAAACAAAGTTCATCAAAAATAACTTTGTTTGAACAATTCATCAAAATAAAATAAAAATGTGAAAAATAAAAAGTCTTTAAAAAAAACCGACGTTTGTTACGCTTTTCTCCCTTTTTACTAACCACTAAACCAATCACACACCTTTAGCCCAAGCCTAACCCTTCACCCCAAAAGTCCTCTTGATATTTACAAAGGTATATAGTTAAAAAGGAGGAGGATTGATTGCTTGGCAAGCTTATGGTAGGAGTAAGTTCCATGCCGCTCTCGAGAGATTCACTAAAAATACACCTTCGAACGAGTGTTGAGTGATTCCCCCGTGAGGTATGTGAACTTGTATATAAATGAAATTTTAAAAAGGTATGTTATGCCCTAATAAATAATTTATCTTATGAAACGTTTTTAATAAATCATGACGAATAGGATTGTAAATAAATAAAAATAAAACCTAAATAATCTTGGAAATCCCGACACTCTATGACAAGCCCAAAAACCTTCTCTTCTACCCATTCCATTTGGGAGTGAATAAAGCCACATTATAAAGAGTTTTGCTTGAGGACAAGCAAAGATTCAAGTGTGGGGGTATTTGATGTGCACAAAATGCAACATATAAATTACATCAATTGTGGCTTAAAACTAACCCTTTTTTAGTACTAATGTTGGAAAAAGTGTGCTTTTGTCTTCCTTTTATATTTTCAGGATTAAATGAGCTTAAAATAACAAAAGAAGCAAACATACAGCAAAATCTAACATAAATACGAGAAAAGGAACAAAAGTGATATGCCCGACCCCCCGACAACATCTTCCCAAGCAAAACTAAGAAGACAGAAGACTGAACACGCCCCGTGCTCAGCGAGCACGGGGCCGTGCCCAAGAAGCAGCAGAAAAGACAAACCTATAGAAGCTTCTACTGCCCACCACGGGGCCGTGCCCAATGGACACGGGGGCGTGGTCAACTTCCTGCAGGCGCATTTATTGTAATTGTGAATTACAATTAATGAAGAAAGAGAGTGTCAGATGGACACGGGGCCGTGCCCGAGCTTCTGTTCAGCATATAAATAGGAGTGTTTGGAGCTCTTGCAACTCATCCTTTGGCACACCACCTCTCTCACACTTCACCCACCACCCACCACCACCATAACACCATCATCCACCACCATCATCCATTGTCCATCATAGAGTGTGTGAGTCGTCTCGGGATCCAAGATTGATCGTAAGAGATCTTGACAATCAAAGGCCATGTTTGCCTAAGTCTCTTACATCACTTGGTGAAGACAAGTGTTTAGTATAATACTTTTTATTTTTAATCTTTTGCACTTTTTAATTGGTTTTGTATTAATGACTTTAATTACTAGTTTTGTATGTTGAAGGTGATTCTTCCTTATCATTTGTCTGTGGTGTCTTGGCTTTATTTTACTGTCTATATAAAATAAAAGATTTTCACCATTCATATCTCCACGGTCCATTGTTCAGTGTATAGATCCTGCAAAGGACCTGGGTCAAATTTAGTAGGACCTCCTTCAATACCCAAAGGTATTGGATGGCGGGGGTCCAAACTATTTGATCCCCTCATAAGTTAAACTACTATTAAAACTTTAACCCAGCTACTTAGGACTGTATCCCTGCTGACTCAGACTACTTAGCTGAGGGTAACGTTACCTTCAAAAGAGGGGCCTACCACTTTATGCATTAATAACTTAATGAATTATCTTTCAATAATCCGACCCTTTAGGATTGTATCCTTGCTGACTCAAACTACTGGGTTGAGGGTAACGTCGCCTTCAAAAGAGGGGCCTACTACAATAACTAAGATAATCTCTTAAACAAGTGTAAAAGTGCGAAAATAATCAAAGGTTACACTACACACGAGTTGGATCCAACTGATTCATCTTGTCTATCTGTTTTTATTTTATTTTATTTTTCAGCATTTTAGTTAGTTTTATTTTCTTAGTTAAAAAACCTTTTCTAACATTTTGATTTGATTAGACGTTGAGGATAAACCGGTACTAAAAGCTCTTGTGTCCTTGGATGACCTCGGTATCTTACCAACACTATACTACGTCCACGATGGGTGCACTTGCCCATATGTGTGTTTAGTGTTAGTAAATATCGTGTTTTTTAAATTTAAAACTTGGCTAAAAAGTGTAAAAAGGGCTTAAAATATATACCTAAACTATAACACACTTAACGCACATCAAAGTGCTTTTATTATATTACATATTGTAGCGTTATCTAAACCACTTCGACAAAGACATGAAACATTTTATACAAAGACACGACATTGTTTTACAAATGACATATTTTATACAAATTCATTTCCACTTGGTTATTTATTTAACCATGCATTATTATTTTATATCATATGATTTTCACATGATTTTATAAAAGAAAACATTTTACGAGGTTCATGACTACTTTTTGTTAAACACTTCTTTCAACTACAAGTCATGAATCCATCATAAACAAAACCTATGTATCTCACAGGAAATTTTTATGCTGACGTACCTATTTTTACATGTGTTTCAAGAGCTAATGCTTGATCTTGATTGTGCTACACTTAGGCGGACTCGGGCCTTAGTGACTTAAAAGACAGTTTAAATATGTTTTGTTTTCGTTAATTCATAAGACAATGTAAACACTTTACTTAATAATACAAAACTTTAATTACCATGGTCGTGAAACAATAATTTTGTCACTCCACTCCCCGACGTTTCCGCCGCGGTTTGTTGTTTTACGCGGTCGGGGTGTGACAGAAGAGTTGGTATCAGAGCTCATAGTTATAGGGAATTAGGTTATTAGTAATGCTTTGACCTAGACTATAACCGTTCTAGGACCCTAACACAAGTTTTCTTGTGTTTAGATCTTAAAACAAAACACATCACCTATCTTAGGTGATTACCAAAAACATGAACACAAATTTCCAAAATGATTTTGAAATCAATCATCTATCCTTGGATGATTTCTTTTGGTCTTGTACCTTCCAAATTTTCAAAATCTCATCAAAGTTTGGGTCTAAATAATGTGAACACGTGCAACCTGGAAGGGTGGATGCCTGTACCCTGAGTTTTCTGTCTAAGGCTAGAGTGTTCGTTCAAGTCCGGCAGTATCGGACCAGTCACTCTTACCTGGAACTCTTGGGGTGAGTGTCCACTTATAGGCTAAAGCATGTCTCCGCGATACATTATTATGACCCATTTACTTTGATTTATCACTGTGAGTCATCTGTTTGTTATGAGGTAACGAACAAATGACCACCATCCTTACTTCTTGTTGATATTTATGGCATCTCAATTTTCATCACATCATCTCACTCGTTTTCTCTTATGTTTCCTCTTTTAGAATGCCTCCTCGACGTAACGTCCAACAACCCGATGCCGAACTGGCAGCTATTATAGCACAGCAGATGGCTGCTATGCTACCAAATCTCATCACTCAAATAAACCAAGCCAACAATAACAATAATGCACCTGCTCCGTGCATCTTTAAAAGTTTTAACTCGGCTAAACCACTCAAGTTTAGTGGTTCTGAAGGAGGAACTGGGCTCCAACAGTGGTTTGAGAGTCTTGAGAGCACCTTTCACCATGTTCAGTGTCCTGATAACCGTAAGGTCAAGTTTGCTTCGAGTGTATTCCAAAAGAAGGCTCTCACTTGGTGGAATGGGTTAATGAGAGATCGAGGTGCTAAGGTTGCTTTGGGTCGAACTTCGGAGGAACTTAGAGCTCTTATGATGAGAGAGTTCTGCCCTCGTCATGAGCAGGGGGCTTTAGAAAATGAGTTCCATCACCTGACACAAGACAGTGGTGAACACCGAGCTTACACTGATAGATACAAGGAGTTAAGCTTGCTATGCCCAACGATGGTCACGCCTTTGTATAACGCGATTGAGAAATACATAGACAGTTTGCCAAATCATGTTCAGGATATTGTCACTGGCAGCAACCCCACTACCGTCCGACAGGCCATCGAGCTCGCTGCTACCCTCACTGACTCTCAAGTCAAGAAGGGTGAACTCCACAGGAAGGGTGATAAGAAACAGAAACAGTCTGATAACACCAAGGAGCAAAAGGGTAAAAAGGCTGAGTCCTCAAAGAAATCAAGGAAGCGTAAGGCTTCCAAGAATTTCGTTGTTACTGCTCAGACAAACCAGGCAGGACAGAATCAGCCTGCATAACCTGCTGCCAAGAGGCAGTATGCTGGCAATGCACCTCAGTGCAACAAATGTAACATCCATCACCAACCACAGGTTCAATGCCGCATCTACACAAACTGTGGGAAATATGGTCATCTTGCAAACACCTGCCACTTTGCTCCTAACCAAAATCAGGCAGCTCAAAACCCTGCACAAAACCCTGCCTAGAATCCTGCACGACCTCACTACCCGCCTGGTTCGTGTTACAATTGTGGGGATCTGACCCACTACAGAAATAATTTCCCGAAATTGGAAAATGCGAATCAAGCACAGGCTCGTGGTCGAGCTTTTAATCTGAATGCAAATGAGGCACGCGCAGATAAGGAAGTGGTGAACGGTGCGTTCTTTGTTAACAACCAACCTGCTTCTGTTCTTTTTGATTCGGGTGCCGATAAGAGTTTTGTATCCTTAGCTTTTGAGCCTTTGCTTTCGATGACTAGAACAAAACTAGGAAATCCCTTGACAGTAGAAGTAGCTAGTGGTGAACCCGTTGTACTCGATTCTGTTCTTCGAAATTGCCAGTTGAACCTTAATAACCATCTTTTTCCTATTGACCTCACGCCGATCCAACTTGGGAGCTTCGATGTAATAGTAGGAATGGATTGGTTAGCCAAATACCATGCTGAGGTGGTTTGTTTTGAAAAGATTGTTCGTATACCGCTTTCGACTGATGAAATCTTAGATGTTCGTGGGGAGAAACTCGTTAGTGGCCTTAAACTCATGTTTTGTTGTGACAACTCGTATTTCGAACCTATCTTGTACTTTGATGTAACGTTTGTGAACGTGATACGACTATATGAACTTCATTGACTTATTGAATGTTATGATCATGTGTGTATGTGTAATGTATGTATAATATTAATAAACCGATCGCACAAGCCAATGGGCTTTGACTCATGCAACTCTCGGCCCACTTCTCCTTGAACTCGGATCACATAGGCAGCCCATGATGGGTTCGGCCTACTTCTCATACGCATAACCTCATGCTTAGGTTAACACTTCTCACGGGTTGCAAAACACAACACACACAAACCCTAGTGCGCTCTCTCTCTCTTCTTTGACACCCGACGGCAGCCCCCTCTTATTTGGAGTCAAATCCTTCTCGTTTGATTATTGTTGGTTAGTGGCCTTTGTCTTGTGCTATTTATATTTTCATATGAATATGAATATTGGAATGGAATATGATCTAATTAATAACTTGGTGAGAATGTGGATGCATGATATCGATATCATACATAGATAATGGAGGATTCATTATTTACTGATTTATTTCTGACATTTGCACATGATTCTTAAATTGGCCATAATTGAGATAAGTGATATGGAACATGATAGTAATCGGTCCAATAGTATTAGGACTAGAAGTATGATTGTCGGCCACTGTGTCCTACATATTGCATGAGATTTGCATAGTGTATACATGTAGATTGGCGGCCATTATTTTCTTTAGTGCATGTGTATTGTCAGGGAAAATAATGATCAAATATATGTGTGCACGTAAATCAAATGTGGTTGAATATTGTATTGTATTCATAAAGTCGGCTCACATAGGTATTCGATAATGTTAATATGATTCAGAATTTCATGATGTTCTAAGTTCAAATATACATTGTATGATCAGTATAAAATTGTATGCGAAACATGATTAGATTGTTTGACATTATGTGACTTGATAGAATGTATGTAGCATGTGAATGGATTTGTCAGCCACTATACATAAATCGGTCCAATTGAAAATCACCCTCTGAATGCCTAAGCAAGTTTTCGGCCATTGTTGTGTTTATTGATAATGATAAATTGTTAACATGTGATGGATATGAATGTCTAGTAGGTTAATGATTGTGTCAGATCCACTAAAGAAGGGTAGGTCCAATAGGCATTAGTTAACATGTGATTGATATAAGGAATAAAATTGCTTGACCTACCTGGAATGCTATATGATCATGATTTATGTTATAAATTCTTGAAACATGGTTAGGGTATTAGTGCAACTAACTGCCGAGATGCAAGACAAAATATAACCAATTGCACCATTGAATTGCACAATACAGTGGGTTACATTCAGGATGGGCCGAACTGCTTTGGGCTGTGTAGTTCAGTCCGGTCGTGCATGGATTGGGCCAAGGAGATTAACATTGGGACCATACATAATAAGTAATCGCACAAATAAATGAATTGCATGTATCAAGCCCAGTTGTACCTTAGTATTGGGCCGTAGTATGGGGCCAAGCACATTAGGGGTTACACGTATTACTTGTTTGTGTGTGATCATGTACTAAGTTAACTGATTGATATGAGGTGCTACATGGTTAATTGGAACTTGGTCTGTGTAGTGTAACTTTGTATGTGTGGTATCTAGTATGTGAACATACTTTAAGGATGGAGTTCGTGGCACAAATAATTGATATACCATACCTATTGATGAGTGAATACTACTTGTGTAAATGTGAAGATGTATGCCATATAAGTAGATGCAAAACTGATGGATATTGGTACTCATTCTAGGACGTGTCTGATCATTTGGTAAACAAGTAGTCAACCTTACCGAGCAAACCAAGGTGAGTTCACACAGCCAAGGCATGGGGTTCCCGGGTGGGAATGGGATTGGATGACTTATTGTATATACTCAGATGATAGAACCTAACGATAAGATACGGTTAGACTAGTAACACTTATTGAACTGATCTTCGCACACCTGCCAAGGGTTGGCCGCGATATTATGACTGACTTCGCACACCTGCCTTGGGAAGGCCGCGAACTAAATTTACTAATCTTCGCACACCTGCCTGGGAGGCCGCGATACACATAAACCTAGTCTAGAATACTTGGGAAGAACATCCCCTAATCTTCGCATACCTGCCTGGGAGGCCGCGATGGAAACTAATACGATACATGACATAACAAACGAACATACTACTACTCACACTAAACTATTACTGAACTATCAACTGTGAACTCGCTCAGCTAGTTGTTGACTCTCTATTACATGCCTTGCAGGCTTATAGGTGCATATCCAAGGAACTTGCTGTCTGGGAAGCTGGAGTGGTCATGGGTCGAGACACATGGAAACGCAACACAAAAACTAAGAACTTACATGTGGTTTTATAAACACTCATTGAGTTAAATAAGCTTCCGCTGTAAACTGTGAAATATTGTGATATTGTAACACTTGTTGTTTATAAATGAAAGTATTATTCACCTATACCTATGAGTTCAATGTGATTAATGGTTTAGATCCTGGTCAGTCACGCCTCCAAGCGGTGGTACTCCGCATGTGGATTTTGGGGGTGTGACAGATTGGTATCAGAGCCATTGGTTATAGTGAACTTGGTTTTAAAAAGGGAAACTGTTTTTGTAAAACCAGACTATAACCAGACAGTTCTGAAAACGAGAATACGACCATGACACTCAGCTCCAGATTGCAAGGTTCGTCTCTCTTATACTCATTGTACTACATAACTAGTGAACACCTACATACGATATTGCATGTGATTGCACGCTTAGCACCACAATACGAATTCATATACATTTTCACGTAATAAGAGACCGATAGGGTGGTCATTCCCTAAACCTCCATAACTTACACTACTTGATACTCTTTGAAATCTACTCGAGTGTGGGGAACCATTTGACATGAGTTAAGAGGAGCTGAGATGAACATGCAAATCACGATATTATTGTGGGTGCACACATAATAATATTGTGGGGTGCATGTGAGTCCCAGTAAGGCTTAACAAGTGGAAAAGGGGTTTTGTCCCGTTATTTGATCAGTGTGAAACATAACTAACCTATAGGGGCCATAGCAGTAATTGTCTCCCTACTCAAACTTAAACGCGAACTTCTCATTTATCGTTGGATTCTTTCGAAACTCGATGCTGTCGAGTGTTACCCGAAAACCCATCAGAACACCTAGCGAACCGGGTAGAATGTTAGGTGCTTATACGAACGTCCCTGAGTTGGATGTCCCCGCGTCGAATGATCGAACGATACCTTTTCTACTCCTTCTCGTTTACTGAAACTCATGGATTGACGTCTTCGATCCCGAAGCGTGATCACTTCTGTAATACTCTCGCCTCAGACGGTGAACTACTCGAACCACACGCAGCGATGACGGGCCGAAGGATGAGCGTAACCCCCTACCGATCTGAGCACGGATTAAGTTAAAACGTCATCAACCCAAGGAACAATGACAGTTTTGGGAACTCTAGTAGTAGTAGCAACAACATTGGATGTGGTACTCGCGATGGGCATTTAGGATTGGTGTGGACAACGCTAAGATTGCAACAACATGGTGGCCTTCGTGCCCTTAGTAATAAACCACTTCGTCACAGTTCGGCTCAACCCTGGTACATCTCGAAACCGAACCTGCTATGGAAACGGCAGATGACGAGCCTATTGAAACTTTATATGGGTGTAGGAATGCAAACTCGACCTTGTGGGACAAGTGATCAACGTCGACCCTTCCCCTGCCACCCTTGATAGATTTGATGCGGTAGCCGTGTGGATTGGCTACCCAGGTATCGTATGCATACACTTAGTGAGAAGAAAACTTTGTGCGGAGAAACATTACCTACTGCAGCATGTCAGAGTGGCACAACAGTTAACTTCATTTCAGCAAGAAGGACCAGGAGTGTCTACGAAGGATTACCCAGCGACGATAACCCTCAGCACGGATGTCAAGACTAAGGAAAGGAGGATCGAGGATCCACCAATTATTCGTGACTTCTCCCTAAATGTTACCTGAAGGACTGTCAGGTTTATCTACACATCGACAGGTGGGATGTCAGACCAGTATCATGCTAGAAGTAACCCTCGTTATTGGTATATCTTACTACCATACACCAGGAAGGTTGCAGGAACTGCCTAATCAACTCCAAAAATTTTTGGACTCGTGCTTCACTTTAAGGAGCCCCCGTTATACGCAAGAAGAGAAGTTACTCAACATGTGTTACGATTATCGAGGAACTCAACAAAGTGATAGTGGAGAGCCGCCATCCTCTTCCACGAATTAATGATCTATTCGACCAGTTGTAAAGGGGTCAAGCTATTACTCCAAGATGGACCTGCGGCCAGGTTACCACCAGCTGAGAGTCCGGGTTGAGGACGTCTTCAGAACATGCTTTCAGAACTCGTTACGGCCACTATGAGTTTCTTGTCATGCTACTCGGGTTAACAAACGCACCGGCAGTCTTCATGGACCTTATGAGCAGAGTGTACAAGCCTTACCTAGATAAGCTTATGATTGTATCCGTCGACGACATTCTGATTTACTCCAAGAGTCAGGAGGAACACGAGCAGCATTTACGATTGATTTTGGAACTTCTTCGAACAGAGCAGTTGTACGCCAAGTTTTCAAAATGCGACTTCTAGCTTCGTGAAGTCCACTTTCTAGGCCACGTGGTAAACAAGGATGCGATTCATGTTGATCCATTCAAGGTAGATTCGATCAGAAATTGGCCTGCGCCTTGTACACAATACGCCAATTCTTGGGTTTGGCGGGTTATTACAGACGATTTATCGAAGACTTCTCGAAGATCGCGCAGCCACTTACGCTACTGACACAGAAGGGTGTCACCTACCGCTGGGGAGATTCCCAGGAAACCGCTTTCCAGTATCTGAAGGATAGGCTTTGCAGCGCACCTATTCTCTCATTGCCAGAGGGCACGGATGATTTCGTGGTCTACTGTGACACATCGATACAGGGGCTTGGTTGTGTATTGATGCAACGGGAAAAAGTTATTGCTTACGCTTCGCGGCGACTCAAGATTCACGAACGCAACTACACGACGCCCGATTTAGAGCTGGGAGCTGTTGTTTTCGCACTTAAGATATGGCGACACTACCTGTACGGTACCAAGTGCACGATTTACACCGATCACAGGAGTCTCGAGCATATCCTTAAGCAAAAGGATTTGAACATGCGTCAACGAAGATGGGTTGAACTTCTGAACGATTACGAATGCGCCATCAAGTACCATCCAGGCAAAGCCAATATTGTGGCTGATGCCCTCAGTCGGAAAGATACTACACCTAGGCGTGTACGAGCTTTGCAACTCACCATTCAGTCCAGTCCTCCTGCACAGATACGAACCGCTCAGATAGAAGCATTGAAACCCGAAAACGTCAAGGCTGAAGCCTTACGCGGGTCAAGGCAACGAATGGAACAAAAGAAAGACGGCGCCTACTATGTAACAGGGCGTATTTGGGTCCCACTATATGGCGGATTACGGAAACTTGTGATGGATGAAGCACACAAGTCTCGCTACTCGGTACATCCAGGGTCGGATAAAATGTACCACGATCTCAAAACAACATACTGGTGGCCTAGCATGAAAGGCCACATAGCGACTTACGTTGGCAAGTGTTTGACATGTGCAAAAGTCAAAGTGAAGTATCAGAAACCAGCGGGGCTACTTCAGCAACCCAAGATACCGCAATGGAAATGGGAAGAAATTTCCATGGATTTTGTTACAGGCCTACCCAGATCCCAGCGTGGGAATGATACTATATGGGTGATCGTAGATCGACTCACCAAGCCTGCACACTTCCTGGCTATTAAGGAAACGGATGAGTTCTCCACTCTCGCAGACGTTTATCTTAAAGAAGTTGTTTCGAGGCACGGGGTGCCCACCTCCATCATTTCGGATCGGGATGCACGATTCACATCAGAGCTATGGCAAGCGATGCATAAATCTTTTGGCTCTAGATTAGACATGAGCACAGCCTATCACCCTCAGACGGACGGGCAGTCTGAGCGCATGATCCAAACTCTAGAAGACATGCTTCGGGCGTGTGTTATCAATTTCGGCAACAGCTGGGAAAGGCACATCCTGTTAGTGGAGTTTTCGTACAATAACAGTTACCACACCAGCATACAAGCCGCTCCATTCGAGGCATTGTACGGACGTAAATGCCGGTCACCTCTCTGTTGGGCAGAGGTGGGGGATAGTCAGATTACAGGTCCAGAAATGGTAGTTGATGCTACTGAACGAATTGCACAAATACGACAACGCATGGCGGCAGCTCGTGATCGCCAGAAAAGTTACGCAGATAAGCGTAGGAAGCCATTGGAATTTCAGGTCGGGGACCGGGTTTTACTCAAAGTCTCACCCTGGAAGGGTGTGGTTAGATTTGGTAAACGAGGCAAGCTCAATCCACGGTATGTTGGACCATTCGAAATCACTGAAAGAATAGGTAAGGTAGCCTACAGACTAAACCTACCAGCTGAACTCGGTGCAGTTCACAACGTTTTCCACGTGTCGAATCTGAAGAAATGCCTGTCAGATGAGACCCTCATAGTTCCCTTGAAAGAACTCACTATCGACGAATAGTTGCACTTCGTCGAGGAACCAGTTGAAATCACGGACCGGGATGTTAGGGTCCTCAAACACAAGAGAATCCCTCTTGTTCGAGTTCGTTGGAACTCCAAACGTGGCCCAGAGTACACCTGGGAACACGAAGACCAGATGACAGAAAAGTACCCCCAGTTATTCGGAACCAGTACAACCACTACTGAGGCTGAAGCTACTACTGAATTTCGGGACGAAATTTCAAATCAACGGGGGGAGGATGTGACACCCCAGGAAAACCATACAACTTAACTAGCTTCCTCAGTGAGTACGTACCAATTTCGGGACGAAATTTCTTTTAAGTTGGGGATAATGTGACAACTCGTATTTTGAACCTATCTTGTACTTTGATGTAACGTTTGTGAACGTGATACGACTATATGAACTTCATTGACTTATTGAATGTTATGATCATGTGTGTATGTGTAATGTATGTATAATATTAATAAACCGATCGCACAAGCCAATGGGCTTTGACTCATGCAACTCTCGGCCCACTTCTCCTTGAACTCGGATCACATAGGCAGCCCATGATGGGTTCGGCCTACTTCTCATACGCATAACCTCATGCTTAGGTTAACACTTCTCACGGGTTGCAAAACACAACACACACAAACCCTAGTGCGCTCTCTCTCTCTTCTTTGACACCCGACGGCAGCCCCCTCTTATTTGGAGTCAAATCCTTCTCGTTTGATTATTGTTGGTTAGTGGCCTTTGTCTTGTGCTATTTATATTTGCATATGAATATGAATATTGGAATGGAATATGATCTAATTAATAACTTGGTGAGAATGTGGATGCATGATATCGATATCATACATAGATAATGGAGGATTCATTATTTACTGATTTATTTCTGACATTTGCACATGATTCTTAAATTGGCCATAATTGAGATAAGTGATATGGAACATGATAGTAATCGGTCCAATAGTATTAGGACTAGAAGTATGATTGTCGGCCACTGTGTCCTACATATTGCATGAGATTTGCATAGTGTATACATGTAGATTGGCGGCCATTATTTTCTTTAGTGCATGTGTATTGTCAGGGAAAATAATGATCAAATATATGTGTGCACGTAAATCAAATGTGGTTGAATATTGTATTGTGTTCATAAAGTCGGCTCACATAGGTATTCGATAATGTTAATATGATTCGGAATTTCATGATGTTCTAAGTTCAAATATACATTGTATGATCAGTATATAATTGTATGCGAAACATGATTAGATTGTTTGACATTATGTGACTTGATAGAATGTATGTAGCATGTGAATGGATTTGTCAGCCACTATACATAAATCGGTCCAATTGAAAATCACCCTCTGAATGCCTAAGCAAGTTGTCGGCCATTGTTGTGTTTATTGATAATGATAAATTGTTAACATGTGATGGATATGAATGTCTAGTAGGTTAATGATTGTGTCAGATCCACTAAAGAAGGGTAGGTCCAATAGGCATTAGTTAACATGTGATTGATATAAGGAATAAAATTGCATAACCTACCTGGAATGCTATATGATCATGATTTATGTTATAAATTCTGGAAACATGGTTAGGGTATTAGTGCAACTAACTGCCCAGATGCAAGACAAAATATAACCAATTGCACCATTGAATTGCGCAATACAGTGGGTTACATTCAGGATGGGCCGAACTGCTTTGGGCCGTGTAGTTCAGTCCGGTCATGCATGGATTGGGCCAAGGAGATTAACATTGGGACCATACATAATAAGTAATCGCACAAATAAATGAATTGCATGTATCAAGCCCATTTGTACCTTAGTATTGGGCCGTAGTATGGGGCCAAGCACATTAGGGGTTACACGTATTACTTGTTTGTGTGTGATCATGTACTAAGTTAACTGATTGATATGAGGTGCTATATGGTTAATTGGAACTTGGTCTGTGTAGTGTAACTTTGTATGTGTGGTATCTAGTATGTGAATATACTTTAAGGATGGAGTTCGTGGCACAAATAATTGATATACCATACCTATTGATGAGTGAATACTACTTGTGTAAATGTGAAGACGTATGCCATATAAGTAGATGCAAAACTGATGGATATTGGTACTCATTCTAGGACGTGTCTGATCATCTGGTAAACAAGTAGTCAACCTTACCGAGCAAACCAAGGTGAGTTCACACAGCCAAGGCATGGGGTTCCCGGGTGGGAATGGGATTGGATGACTTATTGTATATACTCAGATGATAGAACCTAACGATAAGATACGGCTAGACTAGTAACACTTATTGAACTGATCTCCGCACACCTGCCAAGGGTTGGCCGCGATATTATGACTGACTTCGCACACCTGCCTTGGGAAGGCCGCGAACTAAGTTTACTAATCTTCACACACCTGCCTGGGAGGCCGCGATACACATAAACCTAGTCTAGAATACTTGGGAAGAACATCCCCTAATCTTCGCATACCTGCCTGGGAGGCCGCGATGGAAACTAATACGATACATGACATAACGAACGAACATACTACTACTCACACTAAACTATTACTGAACTATCAACTGTGAACTCGCTCAGCTAGTTGTTGACTCTCTATTACATGCCTTGCAGGCTTATAGGTGCATATCCAAGGAACTTGCTGTCTGGGAAGCTGGAGTGGTCATGGGTCGAGACACATGGAAACGCAACACAAAAACTAAGAACTTACATGTGGTTTTATAAACACTCATTGAGTTAAATAAGCTTCCGCTGTAAACTGTGAAATATTGTGATATTGTAACACTTTTTGTTTATAAATGAAAGTATTATTCACCTATACCTATGAGTTCAATGTGATTGATGGTTAAGATCCTGGTCAGTCACGCCTCCAAGCGGTGGTACTCCGCATGTGGATTTTGGGGGTGTGACAGATTGGTATCAGAGCCATTGGTTATAGTGAACTTGGTTTTGAAAAGGGAAACTGTTTTTGTAAAACCAGACTATAACCGGACAGTTCTGAAAACAAGAATACGACCATGACACTCAGCTCCAGATTGCAAGGTTCGTCTCTCTTATACTCATTGTACTACATAACTAGTGAACACCTACATACGATATTGCATGTGATTGCACGCTTAGCACCACGATACGAATTCATATACATTTTCACATAATAAGAGACCGATAGGGTGGTCATCCCCTAAACCTCCATAAGTTACACAACTGTGATACGTCTAACTTAGGTCTTGGCTGTGTTCTCATGCAAAGAAACAAAGTCATAGCCAACACATCAAGACAGCTAAAGGTACACGAGAAAAATTACACAACTCATGATCTTGAGTTAGGTGCAGTAGTTTTTGCTCTCAAAATCTGGAGACACTACCTGTACGGTACAAAGTGTGTAGTGTTTACTGACCACAAAAGTCTCCAGCATAATTTTAATCAGAAAGAACTTAACATGAGGCAACGACATTGGGTTGAACTTCTAAACGACTACGATTGTGAAATTCGTTACCATCCTGGTAAGGCGAATGTATTAGCTGACACATTGAGTCGTAAGGAACGTGTCAAGCTTCACTGTGTTCAGGTTCGATCTGATATTCAAACCCGCATTTCTCAGGCTCAACATACTTGTGTTACACTGTAGGTCCCTGTCCATGGATCGTAACAAAACTGACAATCTACCAAGGGTGCGGAATCCCCTTGATAAACCTTCGAACACAGAAACAAGAACGAGTAGAAGAATAAGAACTTGAACACACAAACTTCCAAACTGATCTTCTGTGATTATCAAACCTTAGAAAACGTTTTACAATCACTAAGATCTCCTAGAACCTAACAGTCGATTTCTGTTTGTTCTAAACCTCTCAAACTCGGATGCTCTCTCACAATCTCCAAAAGTCTAACCCTAAAACTCTAGGTAAAGGTTGTTTATATAGCACAACCTATACAATTCGAATTGGGCTCAGCCCATACGAATTCTGTTTACAATTTAGGCTAAACTAGATGGACTTTAACTTGAACTTGGACGATTTGGTAATACTGAGGCATTGGTGTTTAAACCGAGTTTGGTCATTCCGGACGAATGGATAGTAATGTGTGCACCAAGGAAAAATGATACTTATGTCATGGACATGGGTGCCAAGGATCCGACTGCTGCAGTGGCGTGTTTGCTATCAAAAGCATCTGAAGCTGAATCTATGTTGTGGCACAGACGCATGGCTCATATTCACTACCGCAAAATGAATTACATCATTAAAAATGAGCTAGTGAAAGGGGTTCCATTGCTGAGGTTTCAAGTGGAGGATAAATGTCTTCCATGTCAAAAGGGAAAACAACACAAGAAATCGCATAAGTCTAAAACAGTAAATTCCATTAATGCCCCATATGAATTACTTCACATGGATTTATTTGGTCCAGTGAACGTGAGGAGCATAGGTGGAAAGTACTACTGTCTTGTTGTCACTGATGATTACTCACGTTATTCATGGGTTTTCTTTTTAGGTACAAAAGATGAGACCACAGAGATGCTGATAGATCTTTTTACAAATTTGGAAAACGTCCATGATGCAAGGATCAAGAGGATAAGGAGTGACAATGGCACGGAGTTCAAGAATCAAATTCTGGATCTCTACTGTCTTCGAAAGGGAATTGAACATCAATATTATGCTCCTTATATGCCTCAACAGAATGGAGTCGCTGAGAGGAAAAACAGGACGTTGATTGAAGCCGCTAGGACTATGCTTTCAGATTCAAAGCTACCAGTTCTTTTCTGGGGAGAAGCTGTGAATATAGCTTGCTACGTCCTAAACAAAGTTTTAACCGTTAGACGTTTTAACAAAACTTGTCATGAGTTGATGTTTTACGAAAAAACAAACTTAACAGGCTTTGAACCATTTGGATTACCCTGCACCATAGTGCGCAACAAAGATAAACAAAAATTTGGTGAGGTGGCTGACGAAGGCTACTTTCTAGGTTACATGCCTGGCACACCGAATAAAAGGGTTTTCAATCTACAAACTGCTAAAATTGAGGTTGTTTTTAATGTGGAAATTACTTCCTACAACCTCAACAATCAACGAGTGGACCTGCTATATTATATGTAGGTCCCCTTGATGTGTATGGATCTTCACAGAATCGTCTTTCCAATCAAGAGTGCAGAATCCTCTTGATCAGAATAAGCAGAAAACGTGTAGGAACAGAAATCAGCAATCACTTTCAAACCGGATCTTTATTGATTAACTATCTAACTGATTACAATCAATCAAACCCTAACCACACACTCAATTTCGTCCAAGCTCTCACTCTCACGAAATTCTGTCTCTCAAAATTCTGTTCTGGCTGATTAACTGATTAACCTAAACCCTAAAGCCTAACCTTGTTTATATAACACAAGGTTTACAAGTTGGACTAGGGTTTACTACTTGGGCAAGGCCCAATTCGTTCCCTATGACCCAAACTGGGTTTAGTTTAGCCCAAACTCTATTATTTCACTATTACAAAGCTAAACCTGCTAACTGTTTATCGTCTAACTAATTACAAGATATCCAAAGACCAAATCTAAGCTGTTGTCACAAATATGCACCAACAAACTCCCCCTTGATAATAGCTTCATAAAAACTTTGTCTTCGGTCAAAACTTTGTCTTCAGTCTTCTTGCAATCTTCATGTAGTCTTGCACTGTCTTTGGTCTTTGGATAGCTTCAGCTTCAATAGCTTCTGTCAGCAACAGACTGTCAGCAACAGACTCCCCCTAAGCTGATGCATCCAATCACCAAATCTTCAAAACATTAGCACTTGAGTAAAACTCCAGTTCAGCATTTGCACAGCAATCTTCAAACTCTTCAACTCTTGTCTGCAATATAGAAAGGAGGTTCTACCATGCATCCAATCAAACTCTCATCTTCACACTTCACAGCAACTTCTCAGCAACAAACTGCTTCAATCTGTATACTATAAAACAAACATCTCGAGAAACCATAAGAATTTTTCAACAAAGTTAAATAAATTATTATTTTTCAAGAGATAGTTAAACTGTATAACAGATTAAGCATTTTCAACTTATCACCAACACGCAAAACTTTTTGTTCAACACACAAGAACCTGCATGATTTAAAATTTTGAACTCACTTTCTAACACCGTCTCCCCCTATCAGTAACAAGTCCTCCAAGAATAACAGTTTTCCGTACGTTAAGAATTTTAAACAGAAAATGACACTATTTTTGGATTTTTATATTTTTCTGAAAGCAAGTAAATACAAAAGCAATAAACACTCTATTTTTGTGAGAAGCACTGGTAAGAAGATCATATCAGCACAATCAAACTGTTTCACACAATTAGATAATTTTTTATTTAACTTTTAGTGAAAAGCAGTTCAAGAAGATTACCACTATGTTTATCCACTTAAACAAAATGCATGAACATTTCAAGTACCATTACCGTATGATACGTTAAGGTAATTTTATTTACTGAAATACCAGCGTGTCCCACAAAAGCATATACCCCCGCGATCAAGGTATGCACAAAGATTCATCGTAGTAGGTGAGTATACTGATGTCATCCTTTAAGATATCCTGACTGTGTCTTGGTCTGCATATAATATGTGTCACACCCCCCGAAATCCACCCGCGGAGTACCACCGCTTGGGGGCGTGACATGACCAGGATCAAGCCACCAATCATATTGAACATGTAAATAAGTAGTAATAGTTATCCATCAATACGAAAGGTGTTTATCAAATCCAACATAATCAAGTGTAGCGGAAGCATTAATGTAAAAACCCAAACATAAGTATTAAGTGTGTAATGTCATAAACATTTAACAAGCATTCATGATCCATGCCCACAACGACCTGCTCCTCCTTGTGCAAGCTCCATAAGTACCTAAGGTCCTGCAAGGCATGCAGCAGAGAGTCAACAACTAGTTGAGCGAGTTCACAGAAAGTAAGTTCGTTATAACAAATCATATATGCATTTAGTGGGGGTTTCCCATGTAAGTATGTACTAATAGTGGGGGTTTCCCATGGTCATATATATTACTAGTGGGGGTTTCCCATGTTTATCTTTACTAATGGGGGCTTCCCATGTTTGTATTTACTAGACTATTGGCAACCATGTGTTCTTCTTAATCCGAGAACAGGAATACGTACAAGGTCACGTAGGATTTACGTGAGTGCCCTTCCCCGAGGACAGTGGTACGTGTGGGGTTTACGTAGGATTTACGTAAGTGTCCTTCCGACCCGGAAGACAGTAGTAGGTATTAGTTTACGTAGGTTTTACGTAAGTGTCCTCCCGACCCGGGAGACAATGGTAGATACTAGTTTACATAGGATTTATGTAAGTGTCCTGACTAACCTGAGGACGATGGTATATAGTCTAGCAATAGCGTATGTACGAGTAATTATCCATTTCCAATATTCCAACCCAATTCCCAACCCGGGAATCCCATGCCTTGGCTGTGTGAACTCACCTTGGTTTGCTCGGCAGATACACAAAAGGTTCTTGAAATAAGGGTGGTCAACCACGTCCTAACAGGGTTACCACACAAGTCAGGTTTTGACTCAAGTAGTTCACGTATGTTCATGGCAAACACGTATCACATATTGACAGTCAAGTTCATATCATACTAACACTTATACAACCCAAAGATAAAGTCCAAAAGTAATCGGCCCAACATGCTGTGCGACCCACAACATGTTGTGCGATTCCACACTATTCTGGCCCAATAACACAACAGTCTAACATAACATTCTCAAGCTTGTGCGACTCGGATGGTTGGGCCGTTGAGCTTGTGCGAGCCCTACCATCTTGTGCGGTTTCAATGTCTAAGCCCAACAATACCCGGCCAACATATAAGTAAATAGTCCAAACATATACGACCCAAATAACAATTAAACAAACAATCTTATGCGGTCCAGTTAGCCTTGTGTGATCAAGGCACCTTGTGCGAGTGGTCACTTGGGCTGTCCGGCCCAGCAGTTTGTGCGTTTGTGTGTGTGTGTGGCCCAACAGAAAAGACCTGATTTACTTGTGCGATTCGATTCGAATTGTGCGATTGGATCAGCTTGTGCGACTGGACTCCTTGTATGATCAGATCAGATCGTGTATGATCTGATCTTGTGCGATCCGGAGTCTTGTGCGGTTGGTTGTGCGATTGATTTACACATCTCGGAAATCATGCAATCGGTTACACATTCAATAATTTCCAAATTTACAACAATCACTAACAGTTTCTTGTTTTATGCTTTTTCGATCAAACAAGGCAATCAAACATCTAATTCACATGAACCCTAAGCTAAACATAACATAAACAACATACCCATTATCTTATCAAATCGTATGATTCGGTCCGATTACTAGTATACATGTTAACTTAACAATTGAGCATATCATCCGTATATGAACACACACATCAGCCGATTAACAAACATTCAATCTAAAATCATCATCCAAATAATCCGATTCATAAAAACATCAATATATGGTTCATATTGCTCACCAAATCAACAACTCTAATCGTTTAAGTCTAAGCATGGAATCATATAAGCGTTCAACAAGAAAGACAATAACAAAACACTAACAGTAAGATAGAGGGTGATCCGATTCAAGGTATGATCTTCGAGAGAGAGGAAGGATGTTTGCCGTCGGCCTAGAGAGAGGGAACTAGGGTTTGTAACTTATGTGTGTTTTGGTAAAGTGTGAGATGGTTACAACATCTCATGTGTTAATCGGCTAGGGGGATGGGCCGAACCCAACTTGGGCTGCCCTATGGATCCGTGTACAAATGTAAAGCCCGAGTGGGCTTGTGCGGTCGTGTAATGTTGTGCGATCGAATCATTCATATACATACATACATACACAAAGCACGTATCAAATCTATCATTCATTAAATCAAATAATATAGCTCATATAAGCACGTAACGTTACACAAAGTAGGTTCGTATTACGAGTTGTCACATTATCCCCAACTAAAAGGAAATTTCGTCCCGAAATTTGGTACGCACTCACTGAGGAAGCTAGGTAAGTTATATCGTTCACTGGTTTTCCTGGGGTGTCACATCCTCCCCCCGTTGATCTGGAATTTCGTCCCGAAATTCCACAGTAGTAGCTTCAGCCTCAGTAGTGGTTGCATTGGTTCCGAATAATTGGGGATACTTGAGTTTCATTTGATCTTCACGCTCCCAGGTGAACTCTGGGCCGCGACGGGAGTTCCAACGTACTCGAACAAGAGGGATTCTCGTGTTCTTGAGCACCTTAACATCCCGGTCCGTGATTTCAACTGGCTCCTCGACGAACTGCAACCGCTCGTCGATAGTGAGTTCCTTAAAAGGAAATATGAGGGTCTCATCTGACAGGCACTTCTTCAGATTCGACACGTGAAAGACATTGTGAACTGCACCGAGTTCAGCTGGTAGGTTTAGCTTGTAGGCCACTTTGCCTATTTTCTCAATGATTTCGAATGGTCCGACGTACCGCGGATTTAGTTTGCCCCGTTTACCAAAACAAACCACACCCTTCCAGGGTGAGACTTTAAGTAAAACCCGGTCCCCGACCTGAAATTCCAAAGGCTTCCTACACTTGTCCGCGTAGGCCTTCTGACGGTCGCGTGCTGCCGCCATGCATTGTCGTATCTGCGCAATCTTTTCCGTGGCGTCCACTACAATCTCTGGACCCGTGATCTGACTATCCCCCACCTCTGCCCAACAGAGAGGTGACCAGCATTTACGCCCGTACAATGCCTCGAATGGAGCGGCTTGTATGCTGGTGTGATAACTGATATTATACGAAAACTCCACCAAAGGGAGATGTTTTTCCCAGCCGTTGCCGAAATCAATAACACATGCCCGAAGCATGTCTTCAAGAGTCTGGATCGTTCGCTCAGACTGCCCATCCGTCTGAGGATGATATGCTGTGCTCATGTCTAATCGTGAGCCAAAAGATTTGTGCATCGCTTTCCATAGTTCTGACGTGAATCGTGCATCCCGATCCGAAATGATGGAGGTGGGCACCCCGTGCCTCGAAACAACTTCTTTAAGATAAACGTCTGCGAGAGTGGAGAACTTATCCGTTTCCTTAATAGCCAGGAAGTGTGCAGACTTGGTGAGTCGATCCACGATCACCCATATAGTATCATTCCCACGCTGGGATCTGGGAAGGCCTGTAACAAAATCCATGGAAATTTCTTCCCATTTCCATTGCGGTATCTTTTGTTGCTGAAGTAAGCCTGCTGGTTTCTGATACTCTGCCTTGACTTTTGCATATGTCAAACACTTGCCAACGTAAGTCGCTATGTGGCCTTTCATGCCAGGCCACCAGTATGTTGTTTTGAGATCGTGGTACATTTTATCCGACCCTGGATGTACCGAGTAGCGAGACTTGTGTGCTTCGTCCATCACAAGCTCTCGTAAACCGCCATAAAGTGGGACCCAAATACGCCCTGTTACATAGTAGGCGCCGTCTTCCTTTTGTTCCATTCGTTGCCTTGAGCCGCGTAAGGCTTCAGCCTTGACGTTTTCGGGTTTCAATGCTTCCATCTGAGCAGTTCGTATCTGTGCAGGAAGACTGGACTGAATAGTGAGCTGCAAGGCTCGTACGCGTCTAGGTAGAGTGTCCTTTCGACTGAGAGCATCAGCCACAACATTGTCCTTGCCTGGATGGTATTTGATGGCGCATTCATAATCGTTGAGTAACTCGACCCATCTTCGTTGACGCATGTTCAGATCCTTCTGCTTAAGAATATGCTCGAGACTCCTGTGATCGGTGTAAATTGTGCACTTGGTACCGTACAGGTAGTGTCGCCATATCTTAAGTGCAAAAACAACAGCTCCCAGCTCTAAATCGTGCGTCGTGTAGTTTCGTTCATGAACCTTGAGTTGACGAGAAGCGTAAGAAATAACCTTATCCCGTTGCATCAATACACACCCAAGACCCTGTATCGACGCATCACAATAAACCACAAAGTCGTCCGTGCCCTCTGGCAATGAGAGAATAGGTGCGTTGCAAAGCCTATCCTTTAGGTACTGAAAAGCGGTTTCCTGGGGACCTCCCCAACGGTAGGTGACGCCCTTCTGTGTCAGTAGTGTAAGCGGCTGAGCAATCTTTGAGAAATCCTTGATGAACCGTCTGTAATATCCCGCCAAACCCAAGAATTGGCGTATTTCCGTTGGTGTACGGGGTGCAGGCCAGTTTCTGATCGAATCTACCTTGGATGGATCGACATGAATCCCATCCCTGTTTACCACATGGCCTAAGAAGTGGACTTCACGAAGCCAGAAGTCACATTTCGAAAGCTTAGCGTACAGCTGTTCCTTTCGTAGGAGTTCCAAAATAAGTCGTAGATGCTGCTCGTGCTCCTCCTGACTCTTGGAGTAGATGAGGATGTCGTCAATAAACACTATCACAAATCTGTCTAAGTACAGCTTGCACACCCTGTTCATCAGATCCATAAATACGGCAGGCGCATTCGTTAACCCAAATGGCATGACAAGAAACTCGCAGTGACCGTAGCGAGTTCTGAATGCGGTTTTGGAGACGTCCTCATCCCGAACTCTCAGCTTATGATACCCTGACCTCAAGTCTATCTTGGAGTAGTAACTCGACCCCTGCAACTGGTCGAATAAGTCGTCTATACGCGGAAGAGGATAACAGTTCTTCACCGTCACCTTGTTGAGTTCACGGTAGTCGATGCACATCCTGAAAGTGCCATCCTTCTTTTTCACGAAAAGTACTGGAGCTCCCCAAGGAGATGAGCTTGGACGAATAAAGCCCTTTTCCAAGAGCTCTTGTAGCTGCTTCGACAGTTCTTCCAGTTCGGTTGGAGCTAAACGATACGGTGCGCGGGCTATTGGTGCTGCTCCAGGAGCTAACTCAATCTGGAATTCGACTTGGCGGTGAGGCGGTAAACCGGGTAAATCTTCAGGAAACACCTGAGGAAAGTCACGTACAACTGGAATATCCTCCAGCTTCTTTTCCTTTGCTGATGCGTCAGTGACAAGTGCCAGAATTGCAGTGTGCCCCTTTCGTAAACATTTCTGAGCCTTCAAGAAAGAGATGATGCCAACCACAGCACCACTCTTGTCGCCTTGAACTTCGAGAGGTTCTTGACCAGAACGGGGAATACGGATGATCTTCTCGCTGCATAAGATTTCTGCCTGATGTTGGGATAACCAATCCATCCCGATAACGATATCGAAGCTACCAAAGACTATGGGAATAAGATCAATGGAGAAAGCTTGACCGGCTAAGACAATACTACAGCCCTTGACTACTTGTGTGGCTTCTAGACTCTTACCATTAGCTAATTCTACTACATGTTTGGTGGGTAAGAGTGTTGGTGCACGTTTTAACAATTTACTGACTTTTAGCGATATATAACTTGTATCAGCACCCGAATCAAACAAAACAGTAACATAAATATCGTCGAGGAGAAACTTACCCATAACCACATTGGGATCGTTCATTGCGTCTCCTCGCCCCAGCACGAATGCTCGACCCCTTTCCTCGTTGCCATTGTTGTTGTTGTTTCCCCCGTTGTTGTTGTTCCCGTTGCCCTGGTTATTGTTGTTGTTGCGATTCTGGTTCTGGTTCAATTGTGGGCAATCATGTTTGAAGTGGCCTTCAGCCCCACACTGGAAACATCCCCGGTTTCCACGCTGTGGCTGCTGCTGCTGGTGCTGTGGAGCTGGTTGTTGCGGTTGCTGGTTCTGATTTGCAGGCCGTGGGCTCCTACAGTCTTTGGCCTCGTGACCCATCTTGAGACACCTTTGACAACGACCCTTGTTGCACTGGCCGCTGTGATGTCTGTTGCAGTTGTGACACTTGGGGTGAAACCCTTGATATCTTCTCTGTCTATGACCACCAGAGGATTGCTGACTAGGACTCTGGTAGTGGTCAGTCTTCTGCTGCTGAGCTTGAGACTGAACTGTTGCTGAACCTTTGCTAGAATCCCCATCCCACTTTCTTTTGCTGTCACTAGGGGTAGTGGGGGTGGCGGCTGAAGTGGTAGCACTGATGCGTTTGGGCAACTTGTTCTGTTCCACCGCCTGATCCGTGAGGCGATGAGCAAGACGCTGGATGTCTTGGATATTGTCGAGATTAGCCAATGTCACATGGCTCTGAATCTCTGAGGCTAGACCCTTGAGGTACAATTCGATGCGCTTGATCGGAGGGTCCACCATGGTTGGACACAAGATGGCCAGTTCGTTCGACCGTTTCGTATAAGCTTCAATCTCTGACCCCGTCATTTTCAGATGGTAAAACTCATCTTCCAACTTGTGGATGTCGTCTCGCGTGCAGTATTCCCTTTTGATCAGTTCTTTGAATTCGTTCCAAGGGGTGGCGTTAGCAGCTGCCAACCCAAGAATCTGTACTTGCGCGTTCCACCAGGTTAGCGCGATTCCTTCCAAAGTACCACTGGCGTACTTGACCCTGCGAGCCTCAGGTCATTCACACATCTCGAACACTGACTCGAGCTTCTCAAACCAATGGAGTAGTCCCACTGCTCCTTCTGTGCCACTGAATGTGCTTGGACGACAGTCCATGAAGTTCTTGAAAGTGCAGATAGGTTGCTGTGCGGGTTGACCTATTGTGTACGAATAGGACAAAGTTTAAACACGAGAGTAGGTGTAGGAGTGTAGGATCTAAAGACCCTAGTGTGTGCTAAGACTACAGGATATACCTCCTGCTTGTGCGGCTGCAAGTGCCGCAGCAACTTGTTCGTTAATGAGAGCCGTCAACTGGGCTTAAGTCATGTTAATTCGTCCAGACATATTCTTCATAGTAAAAGTAGCGTAAGTGAGAATGGTTCGCGAGTAGTGCGAGGACAGAAAAGTGTAAGCACGTAAGTGTTCTCAGGCAATAGTGTCATGTGTATCTAAGCGTAATACGAGCAGAGTTCTATATAGTTCTAGCATGCAGGTAATGAACATAAACTGTTGGGCCCTAAAGTGTGAGACTGACGCATCAAATTAATACAACGGACTATGGTTACGAACTGGGCTTTACAGGGTTAGTCAGTATTAGGTTTTGGACCTTTACAGGTCACTTGGGCCAAGCTTTAGGCCATGTGGGCCAAGCAAGCCCAAGGGGAGCCCATGTGGGAAGTGGGCTTGCCTAGGTATATAAACAAGATTTCTACTTGTTTTAGGGTTGGAACCTCATAGTTACAGATTTCCTAGAGAGAGAGCTAGAGTATTCGATTTGGTTGTGAACACTTGTACCAGACGGTTTTGCTTTTCAAGTAATAGAATCGTGTGCAAGTGTTTAAAGGTGATTCGGTTTGTTATTCGTTTCCATATTTTCGGTTCGTATTTTCATCGTTTTCGATTTGTTCTTGAATCACATCAAGTTTGGATTCCGCACAAACTTGGTGTTGTTTGATATCATTGAAAGATCCGGTTAAACGGGACTTACAAGTGGTATCAGAGCCTTTAGAACCTATTTCTAGGCTCGGTGTGATATCAAAGATTCAAGATTTTCGTTAATTTTTGTTCGGTGTTCTTCGTGTTCTTCGCGTTCTTCGAAGTGTTCATCGGTGTTTTATTGAAAATCATCATATTTTGCTCCTTGATCCGTTCAAAATTGTGTGTATCGGGACAACATACAGACATTCAAATAGAAATGAGCTAATTCCAAGTGACTTTCTTTCCTGGGGTCATGTACACATTTAGTTCTAAGCAGAAGAACAACCAAAATATCCTCGGATGATTCAACAATATAAAGACCCGAAACCTCAGATGTTGGCTATCAATCAGCGCAAGATTTAAGACCATAAGATCATACGCCGTTGGTATGTTACCCACATGATACAGAGTTCGTTATGTTTATATCACTTAGTATCTTTTATCATGTTGAGCGTCAAGCCTATCGACATATCGCAGTAGATCCTAGTCTTTTCAGCTATGGCACCTTACATGTGTTAGTCAAACCCTTTAACACAAACATTTATTTCACTTCCCATATCATGCAATTTTTCTTTTTGGCTTTTTCATTTTTCTAATGTTTTTGTATTTTTCTCATTTTCTCCCCCTAAACTCTATATATGTCTCTCTATATTGTTGGGCCCTAAAGTGTGAGATTGACGCATCAAATTAATACAACGGACTATGGTTACGAACTGGGCTTTACAGGGTTAGTCAGTATTAGGTTTTGGACCTTTACAGGTCACTTGGGCCAAGCTTTAGGCCATGTGGGCCAAGCAGGCCCAAGGGGAGCCCATGTGGGAAGTGGGCTTGCCTAGGTATATAAACAAGATTTCTACTTGTTTTAGGGTTGGAACCTCATAGTTACAGATTTCCTAGAGAGAGAGCTAGAGTATTCGATTTGGTTGTGAACACTTGTACCAGACGGTTTTGCTTTTCAAGTAATAGAATCGTGTGCAAGTGTTTAAAGGTGATTCGGTTTGTTATTCGTTTCCATATTTTCGGTTCGTATTTTCATCGTTTTCGATTTGTTCTTGAATCACATCAAGTTTGGATTCCGCACAAACTTGGTGTTGTTTGATATCATTGAAAGATCCGGTTAAACGGGACTTACAAGTGGTATCAGAGCCTTTAGAACCTATTTCTAGGCTCGGTGTGATATCAAAGATTCAAGATTTTCGTTAATTTTTGTTCGGTGTTCTTCGTGTTCTTCGCGTTCTTCGAAGTGTTCATCGGTGTTTTATTGAAAATCATCATATTTTGCTCCTTGATCCGTTCAAAATTGTGTTAAAGGGATTTTATCCAAATTTAAAAAATTCTTTATTTAAGAAAAATATCCCAAAATTTTCGAAATTTTAGTTGATATTATTTTTGAAAAACTCTTGATTTCAAAACTGCCAAAATTAAAAAAAAAATATCCAATATCTTGTTTGACTTTTAAAACCACGTGCAAAATTTGGAAGTCCAACAACCAAAGCTATCATATCTCCGATTTCGAGTCATCACAAGATCAGTCGCAACCTCCGACTCGCAACCAGCAACCACCTACACGGTTACGAGTCATTTCGATCCAGTCGCAACCACAAGTTCTGTAATCAGGGAGTCGCAATCAACTCTCCACTCGCAACCTCCGATTTCGGTTCATCACGTTTTGTGTCGCAACCATCGGACTCGCAACCTCGTTTACGAGTCGCAACTGAGTTATTGAGTCGAAATCATCAAAGATAATCATCATCTCCGGTGAAAACCTGCAACATCATCCGAAACGCTTTCGAAACACCATCTTCATCCGTTCATCATTAAATCGTCATTCACATCACCGTCTTCGTCGCCGTCGTGAATCAACACCAACTACATCGATCATCATCTCCATCACGTTGAACCGAACTCGCTCACAGCCTCCATTTCGCAACTACATCGATCATCATCTCCATCACGTTGAACCGAACTCGCTCACAGCCTCCATTTCGCCATCAGTTTAATCAACCACGTCCAACAGTCATCTCCGTCCACCTGATTGCTTATTCCGATCACCGTCTCCGACAACCACCTTGTTAAATCCGGCTGTCTTTATCATCACGTTCACCTTCAACCTTTGATAACCACCACTCCCTAACCTGCAACCTTCTCCGGTCGACATCTTCATCCACCGCACCGTCACCGTAATCCGCCATCATCGTCGGCCACCATCTCCGTTCACGATCATCATCATCATCTCCGTTACCTCCGCCATAAACCATCATCACCTTCACAGTTCCATCATCATCACCTTCAACCCCTACGTTCTCCGGTCATATCTCATCAACCAATCGAGTCGACGTTCATCACACCGGTGTCCAGTTCATCACTCCGGTCACGTTTGATCCTCCGACATCGGTGTCCAGTTCATCATCTCCGGTGTCCAGTTCATCACTTCCGACATCGTCTGATCCTCCAACCGGTGTCCAGTTCATCACTTCCAACATCGTCTGATCCTCTCCGATCTCTGTCATCGTCGTCCGCCGTCTCCTCCGATCTCCATCACCGTACTCCGGTCATCACTTCACCATCTTCGACCATCTTTACACTGGTCACCGTCATCGTCTATCATCTCTTTCATCACCGTACCTTCACCGTCCGATCATCACCGTACCCCGGACCATCGCCTCATCCTCACTGCTGCATCTCCGGCTTCCATCTCCGAGCACCGCCATTGAGTTTGAAATTAGGTTTTCTTTTGGTTCGGCAACGTTAAACGAAGAAGACAACATCTTTAGGTTTTCGGTCGGTTTTTATCGAAGAAGAAGACATGGACTTTGTTTTCTGTGTAATATAATAATAAGAGTTATAATAATCTTATTTAATAATCATTTAGTAATCATTAGGCAATCATTAGGTTTTTAATTTAATAATAATAATAATAATAATAGTTTAGTTATTTTATTTTATTTTATTAATTAAAAAAAAAGGGGTTTAGTCTATAAAAAAAAAATAAATAAAAAAAATTATAAAAAAAAAGGTTTTTGTTTGTGATAACCGTTTTGACAAGTTTTGAGGTACGGTTTCGAAATCGGGTTCGTTCGATTGCGTGCAAAGTGTTTGATTTAGCGAGTACACGGGTTCTCGTTGGTTTGTGTTTTGAGGAGAAGATCAAAAGTGTCAACTACCCTCTGAAATTATGACATTCATCACTAAAGAAGACATACTTTCTGTCTTTTGCACTCCTGAGTGCCGAGGAAGGGTTGAGGCTTATAGGATACAAAACGCTGAGTTAATCGAAGACTACAATGAAATTAAAAGGAAAAATTTCACTTTAACGAAAAACGAAAAACTTTTCAAAGAGAAAATCGAAGCTCAGCGTAAGGACATTGTTCAACTCAAGGACGATGTCAGTGTAGCTACAGCCCAACTCATGATAGTCAAAGAAAAATTGTGTGAGGTGACTAAAGAACTGGAGAATGTAAGAGATAAATACCAAATAAATCAATTAAACATTAAGAAATTCGATTCCTCCAGTAAATTAGTCAAAAATCTGTGTGATCAGCAATTGGCATATTCTAAAAGGAAAGGGTCAGGATTGGGTTATAATCAAACTCCTCCTCCGTACAATGATAATTACACGTATTTACCAATGACTGAGGAGGAGATGTTGAACGAGAGTAAAATGACTTATGGTTCGAAAAATAACAAATCGTCTGTTCATGACAGACATGTTGAGCCACAAAAGTCTACTCCATTGAATTTTGTTCCCAAAGGCACAATTGATCCTAATGTTTCATCGTCATGTGCAGATGATAGCTCTGAAGTAAAGTGTGGTGATGTTCATGGGAGTGAACCGGTCATTAGTTCAAATGTTTCTGAACCATATTTTGAACATTATTCTGAACCAACTGAGTCTGACATTGCTTTTACTAGTTCTTTGTTTGCGTCGTTTTCTGCTTATGTTTCATCTTGTGTATCTGATGTTTCTAACCCTTTGGTTGATGAAAGTGTCACAGGTGAGGTCCCTCAGGATACATTCAGTGAAACCACTGAAACCTCTTCCCAAGAAAATCAAGAATGTCCTGATTCTTCTTCTGAATCGGCCTCAGTGGATGTCCCTAATGTTGAATCTAGTGGGACCACATTGGAAACCGTGACTGAAAGCAGACCTCAAGTAGATTCACATGATACATGTGTTGACGAAACATGTGTTGATGAAACTTCATCTTCTTCATCTTCTGAAATTAAAACTGAACCTGATTTTGTAAAAGAAGAAAACGGAGTTGAAATAAATGAAAAGTCACAAGAAAATGTTTCTGATAAGGGAATTAAAACAGAAACTGAATCGTCTTTTCAAAATGATCCTGATAAAATTATAAAAGACGAAAAACATCATCTATCTGAATCTCATGCCTCTGCTAGTTCTGATCAACAGGTACAGAAAGAATCAGAAAAGGCACATGGGACACAAGCAAAGCAACCTAAGCAAGCTCGGTCATCTAGACCCACCAAATCAGCTACTGCTGCTGGCTGTCAGAATATCCACACATTGAAACGACAGACATGTTTCAACTGTGGAATTCCTGGACACATTGCTAGAAATTGTGTTCATCGTCCAAAAGTGCAACGAAATGCCAACACTCACTCGTGTGCTGATGTTTGTGAGCCGGTTCACAACAAGCGGAATGAGTCAAAGCAAGCAGATCAAAGTCAGGGGTATGCGAAGTCTGCTTATCAAGGACAATCACGATCTCATACGGCTCGTGACAAAGTGATTGAAAGCTCCAATATGGGAGAAAAGACGAAAAATGGTGCTCAGAGCAACAAGACTTCTGCAAACAACAAATACAAGCACCCCAATTCGTCTTCATCTAAGAGAAATGTGCAGTCACATCCAACGCAAAAAGGACCGCTTTGTCCTTCAGGACCTGCTAGAGCGAATCAAGCGGCTCAAAACGTCTTTCCGATGAAAAGACAAACTTGCTACAATTGTGGCATTGCGGGTCACATTGCTAGAAACTGCACAAGGCGTCCCTACGTACCCTACTATATGCAAAATCAGAGGGTTACACCAAAGGACAACTACCATTCTAAGCCAATGAAGGTATCTTCACCTAAGGCAATGAAGAATGTGAATCCCACGGTTAAACCTTCTGATGGGGATTGGAATGCTGCTAAAGCAAAAAGAAAACAAGCTTTGAAACCTACAAAAATTTTGAAAAATAATAAGGTTGATAAGCCAAATGTTTTGCCAAAGGCATCTAAGAAACTAGAAAAGCCTAAACAAATTTGGAGAGCAAAACAAAAAGCAGCTACGTCTCCAATCCTTGAAATTAAAGGGGACTTATGTTTAAAAGAAGTGTCTTATTTTGATGCTTCAGGAAATCCCAGGACCACGATGGCCTGGGTACCCATGTCTTACTAATCTCCTTACTTTTTAGGAACAACCAAGGAGGAGCTGTTGACAATCTCTGGAATGTTGATAGCGGTTGTTCCAGAGATAAAAACGGGTAACATTTCACTGTTGCAAAAAGTTCAAATTTTTTTTACAGATGATATGTTTCCTTTGGAGGAGATAAAAGAAGTAAGAAATGATCAGCAAAAGGTACCGTTTAAATTCAGTACTTTGATTTGAATTTGATTAGTCTTCAATCTGATGATAGAACGGTTAAGCAAAAAGATTTTTCTCTCTTTTTGTAGTTTATAACCTTGTATATAAAGTGTCCTTTCTCTTGTAAAGGGTAAATTTGCGCAAAAATCCAAGATTTATGCACAAATTTAGGGGGAGAGAGAGACATATATAGAGTTTAGGGGGAGAAAATGAGAAAAATACAAAAACATTAGAAAAATGAAAAAGCCAAAAAGAAAAATTGCATGATATGGGAAGTGAAATAAATGTTTGTGTTAAAGGGTTTGACTAACACATGTAAGGTGCCATAGCTGAAAAGACTAGGATCTACTGCGATATGTCGATAGGCTTGACGCTCAACATGATAAAAGATACTAAGTGATATAAACATAACGAACTCTGTATCATGTGGGTAACATACCAACGGCGTATGATCTTATGGTCTTAAATCTTGCGCTGATTGATAGCCAACATCTGAGGTTTCGGGTCTTTATATTGTTGAATCATCCGAGGATATTTTGGTTGTTCTTCTGCTTAGAACTAAAAGTATACATGACCCCAGGAAAGAAAGTCACTTGGAATTAGCTCATTTCTATTTGAATGTCTGTATGTTGTCCCGATACACACAATTTTGATCTGATTCTGAAATCTTCTCTGAAAAAAGTCGTGTACCTCCTCTGCTGCATCCAGATACATGCTGACCTGGAGGTGCTAGGCAACGACAGCTTCTGCTGCATCCAGATACATGCTGACCTAGCTGTACGTTGTCGCGCTATAGATCTAATACACCCGAAAGAGGCCCTCTAGTGCCCAAAAGAAACCCAAATAAACCTATATCAAATTGAGAAAAACTCATTTGATCTGTATATTATACCATCTCTACTTAAGATCTATTCTGTTCTCTTCTCAACCTATTCCCAGTTAAGATTTCAGAAATCTGGATTGGACTTGTGAAATATGTGGTAGGGAAGATACTTGCATGATAGAGTGTGCTGCTTATATTTCCAGGATTTGATTAGTATTTATTTGGGTGTTCATTGTTAAGAAATGAAAACATGATAAAATAGATTATATGCAGACCTTGACACAGTCAGGATATCTTAAAGGATGACATCAGTATACTCACCTGCTACGATGAATTGTTGTGCTTACCTTGATCGCGGGGGTATGCCTTGGAATGGGAAACACGGGTATAATAGTATAATATTACTTTAATCATATCACGAAGTTAAAAAATTGAAAGTTGAGCGTTAAAGTTTAAGTGGACAAACATATTGGCAATCGCATAGACCAGTTTGATTAGGCTCGTACTGAAAAGTGTTCCTTAGTCTGCCTGAGAACGAATTTTGATCCCATTGCAATTGTAATTGTATATTATGGTAGTTGTTTATATTTTGAGTTTTTATTTGCTTTTATTTTTAAAATTAAAAAAAAAATTTTAAAAAAAAATTGAAAATTTCAAAAAATCCAAAAATAGTGTGTTTATTTGTTTCTCTTAAAATTAAAAAAAAAATGTAACCGTTCTTGAAGATTTGACTGATCATCAAAAGTTAAAAGAATTTAAATTGTGAAATTGGATGTACCTAGTGTTCATGTGGTACTCTCCCTGTTGCATTAGAAATGTTTGCTTATGAGTGTGTGAGCATATACAGAACTTGATTTCAATCAAGAACAGGGGTTGATGAAGATTGAGATGCTGTTAGTTGCTGAAGAAGCCAAAAGCATCACAACAACAAGATGTACCTGAGTCAGAAGAACCGGACACGAGACGCCGTCTGACAGTGAAAGTACATTTGAAGAAGTACCGTGAACTTGCTTGAAAGACAAAGACTGAAGAAGAAAAGAGCTGCTGAGAATCCTCCTCTCACATTCTTTTTGACAAGATTTTCAAGCAAATGCTGATCGAGATCCTGATATGAAGTTAACCACAAGAGATGAAGAAAGAGACCCAGTGCTGAGAGTTCAGAAGTCAAGAACTTCCACAACATCTGCAGCTTAGAGACAACCATAGATTTCGTTGAAGACGTTGCTGAATTCAAGTTATGAAGACAATTTGATGGCATCAGTCTAGGGGGAGATTGTTGGGCCCTAAAGTGTGAGACTGACGCATCAAATTAATACAACGGACTATGGTTACGAACTGGGCTTTACAGGGTTAGTCAGTATTAGGTTTTGGACCTTTACAGGTCACTTGGGCCAAGCTTTAGGCCATGTGGGCCAAGCAGGCCCAAGGGGAGCCCATGTGGGAAGTGGGCTTGCCTAGGTATATAAACAAGATTTCTACTTGTTTTAGGGTTGGAACCTCATAGTTACAGATTTCCTAGAGAGAGAGCTAGAGTATTCGATTTGGTTGTGAACACTTGTACCAGACGGTTTTGCTTTTCAAGTAATAGAATCGTGTGCAAGTGTTTAAAGGTGATTCGGTTTGTTATTCGTTTCCATATTTTCGGTTCGTATTTTCATCGTTTTCGATTTGTTCTTGAATCACATCAAGTTTGGATTCCGCACAAACTTGGTGTTGTTTGATATCATTGAAAGATCCGGTTAAACGGGACTTACATAAACCATATTACCTAGGATGTCGAGTCTTGCACGTGGAGCGAAGCGTCATTGTGGATCGTTGAGAGCACTGTTCTGGTTATAGTCTGGTTTTAATAAAACGTTTTTCCATATTAAAACCTAGTTCTCTATAACCAATGGCTCTGATACCAATCTGTCACACCCCCCGAAATCCACCCGCGGAGTTCCACCGCTTGGGGGCGTGACATGACCAGGATCAAGCCACCAATCATATTGAACATGTAAATAAGTAGTAATAGTTATCCATCAATACGAAAGGTGTTTATCAAAACCAACATAATCAAGTGTAGCGGAAGCATTAATGTAAAAACCCAAACATAAGTATTAAGTGTGTAATGTCATAAACGTTTAACAAGCATTCATGATCCATGCCCACAACGACCTGCTCCTCCTTGTGCAAGCTCCATAAGTACCTAAGGCCCTGCAAGGCATGCAGCAGAGAGTCAACAACTAGTTGAGCGAGTTCACAGAAAGTAAGTTCGTTATAACAAATCATATATGCATTTAGTGGGGGTTTCCCATGTAAGTATGTACTAATAGTGGGGGTTTCCCATGGTCATATATATTACTAGTGGGGGTTTCCCACGTTTATCTTTACTAATGGGGGCTTCCCATGTTTGTATTTACTAGACTATTGGCAACCATGTGTTCTTCTTAATCCGAGAACAGGAATATGTACAAGGTCACGTAGGATTTACGTGAGTGCCCTTCCCCGAGGACAGTGGTACGTGTGGGGTTTACGTAGGATTTACGTAAGTGTCCTTCCGACCCGGAAGACAGTAGTAGGTATTAGTTTACGTAGGTTTTACGTAAGTGTCCTCCCGACCCGGGAGACAATGGTAGATACTAGTTTACGTAGGATTTACGTAAGTATCCTGACTAACCTGAGGACGGTGGTATATAGTCTAGCAATAGCGTATCTACGAGTAATTATCCATTTCCAATATTCCAACCCAATTCCCAACCCGGGAATCCCATGCCTTGGCTGTGTGAACTCACCTTGGTTTGCTCAGCAGATACACAAAAGGTTCTTGAAATAAGGGTGGTCAACCACGTCCTAACAGGGTTACCACACAAGTCAGGTTTTGACTCAAGTAGTTCAGTATGTTCATGGCAAACACGTATCACATATTGACAGTCAAGTTCATATTATACTAACACTTATACAACCCAAAGATAAAGTCCAAAAGTAATCGGCCCAACATGCTGTGCGACCCACAACATGTTGTGCGATTCCACACTATCCCGGCCCAATAACACAACAGTCTAACATAACATTCTCAAGCTTGTGTGACTCGGATGGTTGGGCCGTTGAGCTTGTGCGAGCCCAACCATCTTGTGCGGTTTCAATGTCTAAGCCCAACAATACCCGGCCAACATATAAGTAAATAGCCCAAACATATATGACCCAAATAACAATTAAACAAACAATCTTATGCGGTCTAGTTAGCCTTGTGCGATCAAGGCACCTTGTGCGAGTGGTCACTTGGGCTGTCCGGCCCAGCAGTTTGTGCGTTTGTGTGTGTGTGTGGCCCAACAGAAAAGACCTGATTTACTTGTGCAATTCGATTCGAATTGTGCGATTGGATCAGCTTGTGCGACTGGACTCCTTGTATGATCAGATCAGATCGTGTATGATCTGATCTTGTGCGATCCGGAGTCTTGTGCGGTTGGTTGTGCGATTGATTTACACATCCCGGAAATCATGCAATCGGTTACACATTCAACAATTTCCAAAATTACAACAATCACTAACAGTTTCTTGTTTTATGCTTTTTCGATCAAACAAGGCAATCAAACATCTAATTCACATGAACCCTAAGCTAAACAAAACATAAACAACATACCCATTATCTTATCAAATCGTATGATTCGGTCCGATTACTAGTATACATGTTAACTTAACAATTGAGCATATCATCCGTATATGAACACACACATCAGCCGATTAACAAACATTCAATCTAAAATCATCATCCAAATAATCCGATTCATAAAAACATCAATATATGGTTCATATTGCTCACCAAATCAACAACTCTAATCGTTTAAGTCTAACCATGGAATCATATAAGCGTTCAACAAGAAAGACAATAACAAAACACTAACCGTAAGATAGAGGGTGATCCGATTCAAGGTATGATCTTCGAGAGAGAGGAAGGATGTTTGCCGTCGGCCTAGAGAGAGGGAACTAGGGTTTGTAACTTGTGTGTGTTTTGGTAAAGTGTGAGATGTTTACAACATCTCATGTGTTAATCGGCTAGGGGGATGGGCCGAACCCAACTTGGGCTGCCCTATGGATCCGTGTACAAATGTAAAGCCCGAGTGGGCCGAGTGGGCTTGTGCGGTCGTGTAATGTTATGCGATCGAATCATTCATATACATACATATACATACATACATACACAAAGCACGTATCAAATCTATCATTCATTAAATCAAATAATATAGCTCACATAAGCACGTAACGTTACACAAAGTAGGTTCGTATTACGAGTTGTCACAATATGTTTCATTATGTTTTGATTTCGTAACCATGAACACCCAAATAAATATTAATCAAATCCTGGAAATATAAACAGCACACTCTATCTTGAAAGTATCTTCCCTACCACATATTTTCACAAGTCCAATCCAGATTTCTGAAATCTTAACTTGGAATAGGTTGAGAAGAGAACAGAATAGATCTTTAGTAGAGATGGTATAATATACAGATCAAATGAGATTTTCTCAGTTTGATATAGGTTTCTTGGGTTTCTTTTGGGCACTTGAGGGCCTCTTTCGGGTGTATTAGATCTATAGCGCGACAACGTACAGCTAGGTCAGCATGTATCTGGATGCAGCAGAAGCTGTCGTTGCCTAGCACCTCCAGGTCAGCATATATCTGGATGCAGCAGAGGAGGTACACGACTTTTTTCAGAGAAGATTTCAGAATCAGATCAAAATTGTGTGTATCGGGACACATACAGACATTCAAATAGAAATGAGCTAATTCCAAGTGACTTTCTTTCCTGGGGTCATGTACAATTTTAGTTCTGAACAGACAGACATCCAAGATATCCCAGATGAAATAACAGTATAAAGACCCAAAACTTCAGATTTTGGCAATCTATCAACGCAAGAATTAAGGTCATTAAACCATACACCACTAATGTGTTCCCCACTCATATTCAGTTCATTTAAGTTTATATCATATCGGTAAGTTGATTATTTCATGCTTTTGCCTACTGGTACATCATATGATGAAGCTGCTAACACACTTAAGCAATTTATGGTTCAACTTCAGTGTGACAGTCTAACTTGCCGATGTACTATCATTTCTTCTTTTTCACACAGTGATAACTCATTTTTTATTTTTTAATTTTTTTCTTTATGTTTTTGATTTTTCAATTTTTTTTATTTTTGATTTTTAAGAAAACCAGTAAACTATTTACAAAAAAAAATTCTTATGAAAAACTAGTTATTCAGGATTCCTCATCCCGTTGAGTTCGACTAAATGTTCAAAGCGAGCCCTGTCAAATGCTTTAATATAAAGATCTGCAAGGTTATCTTCTGTGTCGACTCAGCACTTTGAACTTCAATTTAAATCATTTAATATACATATATATCAACAATCTCACATCCCCCGTCATGTGCCTGAAGCAGCCACTATCAACATAAGTTGATAATCCTCCTTAGCAGCTCCTGCACACACTAACTTAAGAATTAGTTAGATTGGGGGACCCAAGCCTTAATGGTCTTGGGTCGTCCAAATTCACCAACTATTTGAACATCCATCCAATATCCATTACTCCTAATTGGAGTCTTGGATCGTAGACCTGTTGGAATTTGATTTTGATTTCCACTAGGTCTTTGGTCCTGAGGGTTCCTATATATATATCTGGACAATTTGACCTTTGGAAATTCTGACTTTGAAACCTTAAATTATGATTCCAAGAAGCTTGATTGTTATAATTTCTAAAGCCATTGTTATAAAAAGTTCGACCACCATTATTTTGGTATCGATTTTGATATTGACCTTGACTTCTGAAATTATTTGAATTATAATTGCTCATTCTAGGTGAACTGCTTCTAGGTCTCTGATATCTGCCTGGTGGAGATCTAGGCTGAAATCTTTGTTGATTTCTTTGAAAACGTGGAACTTGTGGAGTTCCTGTTCCAGCCTTATCTACACCAACAACAACATTCTCTGGTTGCTTAGGAGCAGATTTCTTTGGAGAATTTGAACCTTTCTCCTCACTTTCACCATTCTTCTCTGGTAATTTCCCTCTCTGTTTGTCACTCATTTATGCTTCACTATTTTTGTTAGGACAGCAGCTGGCTACATGTCCCTTTATGTGACACCTGAAGCACGATCTCCTTTTCAAAGACTTCTTAGCAGGAGTCTCTGAGGTAGATCACTTATCAGATGGTGATGATGCCTTGGAAGAATTTTGTTCAGTTTGCTTTGATTCAGAATTTTCTTTGTTTTTATTCTTAGTAAACTCTACATTTGATTCTTTTTCAATAACAGCAGTTTCATTTTTCATATCACTACCTTGAACAAAATTAATCTTTTTAACAAAAGTTTGATTTTTGCTCTTAGGAGGTGAATTTTTCTTTTTCAAAGACTCCCTGTTATTGTTCTTCCTAGCATCACCACTCTCAGACCCCTCACCTTGACTTGATGCAGATCCGAAACTACTTGGTGCAGTTGACATATAGGCTGCTAGCTCATCTTTATCAGGGAGGAAAGAATAGTCATGACTAAGAGGAGGTGGGACTTCATTAAAGCCCTGGAAGCCCACAGTGGTCTTGTCATTACTCTTCTTTAACCCACCCATCATGTGTTTCATAACAAAAGACGAATCTCTGAATTGACTCAATTTCTGTTCAAGTTCAATAATTTTGAGTTGTGCATCTGACAACTCTTTGCATTTTTCAGAATTCTCTTTTGTTTTCTCAGCCATCATTTCGTGAGCTAAGTCTATTACTTGAAGTTTTTCGTTTAATTTGCATGTTAAAGCTTCGATTTCACTTTCATAACCTTTTATCTTCTTCAAGTATAGAGATTCATTTCTTTTAGCAAAAAAGTTTGACTCTTTTATGCTAGACATCTCGCTCACCAGACTTTGATTTTGTAATGACAACCTGTCAACTTCACCCTGTAATTCACGACACCTCAAACATACAGAATTAGATTTTACCTCTTCCTCATGAACTTCTGTAGTTTCATCAGCAACAACCTTTTCAGCTTCACTCTCTACTTCAGCATCCACTTTTGCTTCAGTATTCTCCACTTGAGATTCAGCATCACTCACAGTAGTTTCAGCCTCATGCACTATCTCTGCCATGAATGCCTGAGTAGCATTCTTATTATCTTCCAGATGAACACTACTATCATTTGAGCCTTCTTCTTTCACAGCATCTGCTTCTTCATCTAAAGCATGACCTCCTACACGCTGTCTTGATGAACTCTGATAACGTTTTTCTAAAGCTTTCCACAGCTCATAAGAAGTCCCACAGTGCTTGATGGTATGTTTAATTCCCTCAGGCAAGGACATCTTGATCACTGCTAAAGCTTTCTTTTCAGCATTAACCATAAGTTTCTCAGATTCATCCATCTTATCATAAGAGATCACTTTTACTCTTCCTTCAACATGACGTGTAGGAGCAACATATCCATCTATCATACAAGTCCACATCCTTGCATCCTGAGATTTAATGAAGGACTTGAAGCTGTTTTTCCAAGTAAGATAGTTCTCCACCTTCATCATCTTAGGAGCATTCAAGTTGGCCATGTTCGACATTTTAAACGTAACAGACTGATAAAACCGTACAAAATTTTTCCGAAAACAGTGGTTACCAAATTACACCGTTAGAATCGTCTCGAAAAGACGAGTCCAGTGATATATAATGTCAAAAACCGATTTTGGGATTTTCCAGAGTTATTTTTTTTGTCCTAAAAATCCAAGGAATCTAACGGCGCAAACGGTTTAGTCAAATGAGCTACGGATCAATTTCTATTTGCAAAACACTGAAATTTTATCGACGCTTGCCAGAAAAAATTCCACCTCTTAATTTTGCTGCTAAATTCGCTGGTTAATAGTTAATTTCGCTGGTCACCTGTTAAATTCGCTAGCTTATGCTGTTAAATTCGCTGGGTCACTTAAATTTGCTGGTAATTATGCTGGTCTATTTCGCTGATCAAGTTCGCTGGATATTTTCGCTGGTCAAATTCTCTATTACGACGACCTGTAAAGTCGCCGAAAACCGTTGTAATTTCGCTGTGGAAAATTACACGGTTACCAAAGTCGCCTTTGGATTTAAGTTCGCCGGTCACCGAGATATAGGGTCTCAAATTCGCCGATCAGTCAGCAAATTTGTTAAATTTGCGGATGTTGCAAATTCGCTGGTCCAGAAAAAATGGAAACTTAATCTGTTTCAAATTTCTGAGATTTTCCAAGATTTCGTAACAATTTCCTACAAAATCGAAACAGCAAATCAGTCCAATTTTTCGAAAATTATGAAGAACACGAAGAACAATCTTCGAATCTTCAAATTTGTTCAGCCGAATTTTGTCAACCAAACAACCCGAACAATCCTGAAAACCTGCAAATCAGCAAAACTAAGAACACAGTAAGATCAAAACAGCCACAAATTCGCAGAAATATTATCAAAACTCAACAAATTCGAAAACCCTAATTTTTCACTTTCACAATTTTCGAAATTCTTCAGGTTTCTGCCAATCACAATTCTGAACCGAGCCTTCAAGAGCCTAATGCTCTGATACCAATTGTAGGTCCCCTTGATGTGTATGGATCTTCACAGAATCGTCTTTCCAATCAAGAGTGCGGAATCCTCTTGATCAGAATAAGAAGAAAACGTGTAGGAACAGAAATCAGCAATCACTTTCAAACCGGATCTTTATTGATTAACTATCTAACTGATTACAATCAATCAAACCCTAACCACACACTCAATTTCGTCCAAGCTCTCACTCTCACGAAATTCTGTCTCTCAAAATTCTGTTCTGGCTGATTAACTGATTAACCTAAACCCTAAAGCCTAACCTTGTTTATATAACACAAGGTATACAAGTTGGACTAGGGTTTACTACTTGGGCAAGGCCCAATTCGTTCCCTATGACCCAAACTGGGTTTAGTTTAGCCCAAACTCTATTATTTCACTATTACAAAGCTAAACCCGCTAACTGTTTATCGTCTAACTAATTACAAGATATCCAAAGACCAAATCTAAACTATTGTCACAAATATGCACCAACAATTATATCATTATGAAAGTGTGTTTAAATCATTTAATATTCCTGAGGTTTCTGATGCACATGATTCTCAGGTGATTCAAACAGTGATAGGAGAAGATGATGAAGGCGAGTTCATGCCTAGATCGAATGTAGATATGTCAGAGGCTCCAGAAACTTCCCAAGGTGCTGCTGATCCTGATTCAAGCGATAGCGACTCTGAACCCATTCAGGGGGAGGATTTCACTAATCCATTTGCAAATCAGAATATTCAAGGGGAGGTTGGATCAAACCTGGGTGATAATCTAGAAGTTGATGTTGTTGCTACTACACGAGCAAATAAAGATCATCCAGTTGACATGATACTTGGGGATCCTACTGCAAGTGTTCAGACTAGAAGAAGCATAGCAGCAAATTCTAGGTTATTTGTTTCGATTGAGAAGACTGGGATAGTGAACGAGTGCTTGTATAGTTGGTTTATTTCCCAAGAGGAGCCGAAGAACATTCATATGGCTCTTATAGACAATTCATGGGTTGAAGCTATGCAAGAGGAATTGGCTTAGTTTGCGAAGTTGAAGGTTTGGGAGTTAGTTGACCTTCCTAAAGGTGAACGAGAGATTGGCACTAAATGGGTATTTAGGTGCAAGAAGGATGAACGAGGTATAGTCACGCACAACAAGGCTCGGTTAGTGGCAAAAGGTTTCAATCAGTAAGAAGGAATAAATTACAATGAGGTGTTTGCACCAGTGGCAAGGTTGGAAGCAATTCGGTTGTTCCTTGCTTTTGCTTCATTCAAGGGCTTTAAAGTTTTCCAACTAGACGTGAAGAGTGCATTTCTTTACGGGAAAGTCCAAGAAGTGGTGTATGTCTCACAACCAGATGGGTTCGTTGATCCAGACTATCCAGATCGAGTCTACAAACTTGATAAGGCTTTGTATGGATTACATCAAGCTCCCAGGGCGTGGTACGAGACATTGTCTACACATCTGCTCAAGAATGGTTTTGAAAGAGGTCAGATTGACAGTACACTGTTCATTAAGAGGAAGAAGGATGATTTTCTGCTGGTACAGGTATACGTGGATGACATCATCTCTGGGTCATCTGATGAGAACATGTGTAAGGAATTTGAACAGGTGATAAGGAGCAATTTTGAAATGAGTGCTATGGGTGAGCTGTCTTACTTTCTGGGATTACAAGTTGATCAGAAGGAGGATGGGATGTTTATTCATCAAACGAAGTTTGTGTATGACATTTTGAATTGGTTCAAAATGAATGATTGCTCTACTTTCAACACACCCATTTGCGAAAATCACAATCTAGGCCCAGATCATGAAAGTACTGAAGATGTTGATCCAACTCAATACAGGGCGATGATTGGTTCTCTAATGTACTTGACTGCTTCAAGACCCGACATCATGTTTGCCGTATGCTTGTGTGCCAGATATCAGGCAAATCCAAAAGAGTCACACATGAAAGCAGTGAAGCGGATTCTTTGTTACTTGAAGGGGAAACCTAAACTTGGGTTGTGGTATCCAGCTGATAGTGATTTGAGGTTCGTTGCTTACATTGATTCAGACTTTGGAGGATGCAAATCAAACAGAAAGTCTACAACAGGTGGTTGTCAGTTCTTAGGAGGCAGGATCGTGTCTTGGCAATGCAAGAAGCAATCCTGTGTGTCTACCTCTACGTGTGAAGCTGAATATATTGTTGCGGGTAGCTTTTGCTCTCAGGTTCTCTGGATTCAACAGCAGATGCGCGATTACGGTTTGGATTTCACTCGTACTCCTATTATGGTAGATAATAATGCCACTATATCAATCACAAACAATCCCGTAAAGCACAGTAGAACTAAACATATTGACATACGTCATCATTTTATACGGGATTGTGCTGAAAAGAGACTAATTGAATTACATCGAGTCGACACGGAAGATAACCTTGCTGATCTTTACACTAAAGCTTTTGATAGAGCTCGCTTTGAACACTTAGTCGAACTCAAGGGGATGAGGAATCCTGAATAACTGGTTTTTCATAAGAATTTTGTAAATAGTTTACTGCTTTCTTAAAAATCAAAAATACAAAAACATAGAAAAATCAAAACATAAAAAAATAGAAAATCAAAAATGAGTTTTCACTGTGTGAAAAAGAAGAAATGATAGTACATCAGCAAGTTAGACTGTCACACTGAAAATGAATTAAATTGCTTAAGTGTGATAGCAGCTTCATCATATGATGTACCAGTAGGCAAAAAGCATGAAATAATCAACTTACCAATGTGATATAAACCTAAATGCACTGAGTACGAGTGGGGAACACATCAGTGGTGTATGGTTTAATGGCCTTAATTCTTGCGTTGATAGATTGCCAAAATCTGAAGTTTTGGGTCTTTATACCGTTATTTCATCTGGGGATATCAGGGGTGTCCTTCTGCTGCATCCAGATACATGCTGACCTAGACACACCCAGGATATCTTAAAAGAGCTAGAAATGCCAAAACCTTGAAAATGATGAAGCTCTCCTAGAGAGTCATTCAAAAAGTGCAAAATGCATAAATCGTACCAAAAATGGTATTTGTCTTAGCCCTCGTTAGATATTTTGGTCTCTTTGCTGTACGGAAGTACTGATCTGTTCACCAATTATCTAAACGTTGAAAAACAAAATGGATGAATTCAGTATACTCACCTACTACGATGAATCTTTGTGCATACCTTGATCGCGGGGGTATATCCTGAAGTGGGAGACACTAATATATCAGAAATAAAATTACCTTAACGTATCATATGGTAATGGTACTTGAAATGTTCATGAATTTTGTTTAGGTGGACGAACATACTGGTAATCTTCTTGGACTGCTTTTCACGAAAAATTACATAAAGAATTAACTAATAGTGTGAAACAGTTTGATTGTGCTAATATGATCTTCTTACCAGTGATTCTCACAAAAATAGAGTGCTTATTGTTTTTGTTATTTATTTGCTTTCAGAAAATACAAAAATAGTGTCCTTTTTTCTCTGTTAAAATTCTTAATGTACGGAAAACTGTTATTTTTGGAGGAGTTGTTACCGATAGGGGGATCCAGTGTTAGAAAGTGGGTTCAAAATTTTCAAATCAAGCAGGTTATAGGGTGTTTGTTTAAAAATTGTGCGTGTTAGTGCTGAATGGAAAAGTGCTTAATTTGTGATACAGTTTAACTATCTCTTGAATAATAATAATTTGTTTAACTTTTGTTAAAAAATTCTTATGGTTTCTTGAGATGTTTGTTTTATAGTATACAGATTGAAGCAGTGTGTTGCTAAAGAGTTGCTGTGAAGAGATGAGGAGTTTGTTGCTGCTTGGTAGAATCCTCCTTCTACAATGCAGAATGGATGCTGTGAAGACTTAGTAGGATTGCTGAATCAAAACTTGGAACAGTTGGTGATTGGATACATCAGCTTAGGGGGAGTCTGCTGCTGACAGAATTCATGTTGAAGCTGACGCTATCCAAAGACCAAAGACTGTGAGATTCTGAAGACTAAAGTTTCCTTTGCAAGCTATTGTCAAGGGGGAGTTTGTTGGTGCATTTTATGTGACAACAGCGTTGGATTGGTCTTTGGATATTAAATGAGTTTGGGCCACGAAGACTTATGAAGACAGAATGGAATTCGAGTTTGTTAAAGCCCAAATCCAACGTGTTGTCACATAAAATGCACCAACATACACAAGACTTGATGGGTAAAGAATTACCATATCATCTTAAACCTGAGCTTAAACTGATGGATGAAGCTCACAAGTCTCGTTATTCTATTCATCCTGGTGCAGACAAAATGTATAAGGATCTTCGAACCCAGTACTAGTGGTCGGGTATGAAGAAAGACATTGCCTTATATGTTTCCAAATGCCTTACTTGTCTTAAGTTAAGGCAGAACAACAACATCCCTCTGGATTATTGGAGCAACCAGAGGTACAAGTTTGGAAATGGGTAAACATTGCTATGGATCTCATTACCAAGCGGCCACGAACTAATAGAGGTCATGATGCCATTTGGGTAATCGTTGATCGTCTTACAAAGTCAGCACATTTCTTGTCGATCCGTGAGGATCTATCTGCTGACAAGCTTGCTAAAATCTATGTGGATGAGATTGTATCCCGACATGGTGTTGCTTTGAACATTATATCTGACAGAGATGCTAGTTTCTCGTCTCACTTTTGGAGAACCATGCAATCTGCCATGGGAACCCAACTTAATTTGAGCACAACGTATCATCCTCAAACGGATGGCCAATCTGAGAGAACAATCCATACACTGGAGGATATGCTTAGAGCATGTGTGATTGATTGTGGTGGTAGTTGGGATTCGCATCTACGATTGATCGAATTCTCCTACAACAATAGTTATCACTCCAGCATCAACATGGCTCCTTTCAAGGCTTTATACGGCCGAAAATGTCATTCACCGGTCTGCTGGAATAAGATAGGTGAAGCTCAGCTTACTGGACCTGAACTCATTCTAGAGACTACAGATAAGGTCAAGAAGATTCGCGATAACCTACTGACAGCTAGAAGCCGTCAAAAAGAGTTACGTGGATCGACGACGCAAGCCCTTAGAATTTCAAGTCAGTGATCACGTTCTACTCAAGGTATCCCCTTGGAAAGGTGTGATTAGATTTGGAAAGAAAGGAAAACTTGCACCACGTTATGTTGGAGCATTTAAGATCGTTGAAAGAATCAGAAAAGTGGCCTACAGACTAGAGCTACCTCCTGAACTTGGAAATGTTCATCCAACTTTCCACGTGTCCAATCTCAAAAAGTGTTTAGCTAATGAGAACCTCCACTTGATGAAATTCGTGTTGATAACACGATGCACTTTGTTGAGAAACCTGTTGAAATCATGGACCGTGAAGTTAAAAAGCTCAAATGCAAGCACATACCTATTGTCAAAGTTCACTAGGAATCTAAACGTGGCCCAGAATTTACTTGGGAACGTGAAGATCAAATGAAAGCGAAATACCCACATCTATTCTCACAAGTTTCCTCTAAATAAATTTCGGGACGAAATTTCCTAAAGTAGGGGAGATTGTGACATCTGTGCTTGTGTAATCATTGTACAACTCTGAACAATTCAAATATCAATAAAACAATGTGTTTTGATCCCAATATTTATTTATTTATGTTTGACATTTTGCACGTTTTGATTTTTGATCGATTTTAAACTCTATATTGCTTTCTAGAAAGTTATACGCAAACTGATGCGTAAACATAATCAGTTTAACGCAAAAAACACAGCAGAACAATGAAATATGATTAACGTACCTTAAATAACTTTTACATAACTTAGAAATAAGTTTTAAAGGGTTTGGTATGGCAAAAACAAGTTTATTCACTCACAGGCACTATTTGCGTCATACTGCAAAAGTCTGCCATTTCGTATGGCAACGTACATTCCGGAACATGATCATAAGCTAAACATACCATAAATAACCTTAACATAGCATAGAAATAAGCTTTGAATGGTTCGGTATGCGAAAATACGCTTATTTGATCAAACAGGGACAAAAAGCGTCAAAAACGGCGTAAGTTTGCATTCACGCGCATATCTTACGTTCTGACCACATCCGGACATCCAAAAAATTTTAGTAGTCACTAAAATATTTTATTTTAGTGATCGGAATGAAAAAATACCATTCGTCGCTTAATTTGGTTCGTTTTCGTGTCCGTTCGAGTTTCGTCGTAATTAACCGAACAATGTGACCGTACGACCAAACGAACCGATATCCGTGATTTTTCCAAGCAAATTTTGAGTCCCCTATACTTTGAAGACCTTGTAGAGCCTTGAAAATGGCCTAACAGGGGTTAAATACATCAAATATGACTAAATATGCATGCAGGGACTGAATATGTAAAATATCAAACTGTTTCTGATCTGCCACTAGGTCGCGGGCCGCGAATGCCTAGGCATAAGCCTACTCGTGGCACGACAGACCCCCAGCGATAGAATGTTGTTTTCAGCAAACTATTTGTAATTCAGTGCCTTTTTAGCAATTTTTCCATGTTTTGGGCAGCAAGTTAACACCTCTCCAAGCATGTTAGCTGTCCCTAACACATGTATGGCCATGATTTATTCCTTGGAGGCTACACAAACACTTGTAATGATACTAAAAGTCCTCCCCAACTATAAATACCCCTCCCCTTTCACTTGTTCATTTGCTCATTTCCATCTTTTGAACTCTAAGTAGAGGATTTCCTTCTTGGGAGCCACCTACCTGAGTTCTCTTAGTCTAATCTTTCAGCCATAGAGCATTGTGAGTGTTCTTTCATGGCTTAGTTCTTATTTTCATCCATTTAAAGCTGAAAGTCAAACAGTTTGACCAACAGTTTGACTTTCGGTTTGGACCTCAATTGGTCAAATCAAAGTTCATTGAGCTTTGCAACGTGATTTTAATCACGATGGTTATAATCCTTAGCAATTAGACCTACTGATTACCACGTTGACTAGGCGTAGTGACGAGTCAAAGTTTCGGTCAAAATGCGTATTTATGCGCATTTTGCGACTGAACTATTTTTAGGTATCAAAACACTTTGTTTTGATTTGATACTAAGTCAGTTTTCTTAGTTAGTTAAACATGTTTTAACATGTTTAAATCGTCAGCACTAGTTTAGTGCTTGTTTAGGGTCGTAAGTTAAGCGGTCTCGACAATCGCTTAGACTTTCAAACCCGACCCGTTTGGTCGATCATTAGGATCAAGCTTATTTAGTGATCATAGTTGCATAGGGAATAACCTACCGAGGTTATACCTTATGATCACATAGGTCGGTTAGTTATCCATTAAGTCGTTTATATTCCCATAGAAAATGACCAAAATGCCCTTTTTGAGCATAAATCCATATTTTGCATATATGAACAAGTTTTTGACATCTAAACTGATATGGTAACATATTTAAGCATAATTAAGCATGTAAGACTTGACATAGGACATAGATAACCATCCGACCTTAGATTTACGCAAACGACGCGTTATAGTAGCTTATACTACCATAACGGGTCGAAACTGTCACACCCCGACCACGTAAAACATCAAATCGTGGTGGAAACGTCGGGGAGTGTTGTAACAGAATTATTGTTTCACAACCATGGCATACAAAGTTATATTTTATTTATCAAACAAACGAGGTACATTGTCTAAAAACAACTGAAACATAAAGTACTTAACATGTTTTAACTAGTCTAGCTTCATTTTATGTCACTAAGGCCCAAGTCCACCCTAGCGTGTCACGAACATCCTATGCATCAGCTCCTGAAACACATGTGAAAATAGGTACGTCAGCATAAAAATGCCTGTGAGTAACATAGGTTTGATGAAAATGGGATTCATGACTTAATTTTAAAGAAATGTTTAATGAAAATCTGTCATGAATCTTGTTTAAGTGTTTGTTTATATGAATTATTTGAAAATTGATAGTAAATCAGTTGATATGTACATTTAAAAGAATATTGCATGGTTAAATGAATAACCAAGTAAAATAAGTTGTATAAAACAAACTGTTTTGTAAAACAAGTCTTGTGAAAAATATGTTATTTGTGTAAAAATGTATAAGTCCAAATTGAATGATTTAAATAACGCTACGACATGTAATATAATACAAGCACTTATATATAGGAGGTACCAACGGCGTATCCACCATGCTTGTATAATATTACACATGTATCATTACTTCAATCACTTACCCAAACAAACCACCAATGTAAATTGCCCATGTCTCAACCATTTGTCAAATGTCTTTGTGTAAACCATGTCAAAATGTTTATGTCAAAAATATAGTTCATGAAATGTGTATATAATTATCAAAATGTTCATGTCAAATGTCAATCATGTAATGTGTAAACAAAATGTCATGTATGGCAAGTGAAAATATGTATCAACTAAACCATAGGTAAAAATGCACAAAACAACGTATTGAAGTAAAACTCAGTTTAAATCAAAGTTATGTTTTGTGGAAATGCATGCTATACTGATACAAACATCTATGCGGTCTTGTGAAAATGCATACATTCAAGCCTTGCGACTATGGTGATAACCTTTAAACAAATTAAAGGTTTATCTGAGTTATGTATATCGAATTCGGTGCTTCCTTCTATCCAAACATACCTAGGATGTCAGGAACGGGAGTTGTCAATTCCTATGGTACCACTACCTACTAACGAACGGCGTGATCGGTGTTAATGAATGTAATTTAGTTCCGTTAAACAAACCAAATGATAAACCAAATGTAAGCAAGTTTTATGAAAATAATGTACCTAGTATGCTAAGTGAACATACAAGGTAGAAATGTAAAACAATGTGTCCATATGTTACAAGAACATATTCAATAGAGATGCAATGTAAAACAATGTATTAAGTATGCTCTAAATGGACATACATAGCAAAAATGTAATGTACTAAGTATGCACTAAATGGACATACATAGCATAAAATATAATGTAAAATAATGTACCAAGTATGCACTAAATGGACATACGTAGCAAAAACATAATGAAATCATGTACTAATAGTGTACTAATGAACATAGCAAGTATATGATATGAAAACATTGAAAGTATGAAAGTAACAAGTAGGCACATGTGTTTCACCCCAAAATGTTTGAAAAATAGTAAAAGAGGGGTCTATGTACTCACTTGAGATTGCTTAGAAGTCCTAGGATAACCACCAAGCAAAGCTAGAAGATCACGGATTCAAACGGCACCTAATATAGGTAACTATGTTATTAAACGGACCTAATCGGAGGATCGGGTAGTACGAGGGTTCGTAAACCAAATAAGTGTAGGAACTTATGTAGTATGGTTTAACAAAGCCTACATTCTAAAACGAAACTTATCCTAAGTGCTTTTGACCCGTTACGACCCGTTTAGGTAGCTTATGCTACTTTAACGCGTCGTTCATGTAAAACGCGTTCGGAACGCCTAACTAGCCCTATGACAAGCAAGGTATGCCTTAACATGTTTAATATTGTTGTTTTATCAGTTTAGATACCAAAAATTATGTTACATATGCTTAAAATGAATTTTGGCGCAAAAAGGGCATTTTGGTAATTTTCCTAAGGCATAGGAACTACTTATCATACAACTACTTAAACGACGTGGCCATAAGGTATAACCTCGGAAGGTTATTCCCTATACAACTATGGTCACCTAATACGTTTGGTCGGATCCTAATGATCGACCAAATGGGTCGGGTTCGAAACTATAAGCGATTGTTTAGATCGCTAACCTTTACGACCCTAAACAAGCACAAATCAAAAAGTGTCGAGCTAAACATGCTAGAACATGTTTAGTTAAGTTAGAAAATAGGTTTGGTATCAAAACAACCGGTTTTGATACCCTAGAGTAGTTTGGTTACAAAATACGTGAGAAAACGCATTTTGGCCGAAACTATGACTCGTCACTGAGCCTAGATAACGTGGTAATCAGTAGGTATAGTCACTAGGGACTATAACCATCGTGATTACGCTCACGTTATGAAGTTCAAACGAACTTTGCGTTGACCATAAACTGGTCAATGCAGAAAGTCAAACGCTGTTTGACTTTAACGCTAAAACGAAAGAAAAACGCGAAAGAATATTTATAGAAGGTCCCCGCAAGATTTGATCTGATTCACTCTCAGGTAGGAAGCATATACTTCCACTTAGAGATTATAAAATCAGATCAAATTGTGGGTTTTTGCAAGTGAATGAAGGGGGTATTTATAGGTGTAGTAGAATCGTTAAGATCGTTCGTTGAATAACGTGCTTCGATCTAGGCCGTACACCTCGTGCCCATAGTTTTACAAGACCATTGGAGCCCCTAGATTAAGCCCATAGTTTGTTGGAAACCATTTGCAATTGGGTTTTGTGAGTATAATAGCTGTTAACAGCTGTAAAAACTGGTTTTGCAGGTATGGGAGGCCTCGCGGCCTGCGTAAGGTCCCTATAGGGGTTTACGCGCCCCGCCTGGGGGTCTCAGAGCAGCAACAAGTTTGCAGTTTGACAGTTTCAGTCCCTGAATGTGTTTAAAGCCCATTTCGACATGTTTAAGGCCCGTTAAGCCAACTTTAAGGCCCTAAAATGATGCCTAAATATTGTGGACATGAAACATGCTCAAAAATATGCCGGATGTCGGTTCGTTTGGTCGTGCGATCGCGATGTTTGCTTAATTACGACGAAATGCGCATAAGCGCGAAAAACGATCCAAATTGCGCGACGAATGGATTTTTCTTATGCCAAACACTAAAATAAAATATTTTAATGCTTACATAAATTTTTGGACGTCCGGATGTATTCAGAACGTAAGTTATGCGCAAAAATGCAAACTTATGCACTTTTTGACGCTTTTAGTCCCTCAATGAGCATAAAGTTTATTTTAGCACCCCAAACTCCTCAAAGCCTATTTCTAAGCTATGTAAAGGATATTTAGGGTGTGTTTAACTTATGGTCATGTTCCGGAATGTCCGTTACAGTTTAAATCGACATACTTTCGCAGTTTGTCAATTTTAGTCCCTGTAAGCGAAAAAACTTGATTTTGCCATACCAAAGCCTTCAAAACTTATTTCTTAGTTATGTAAAGGTTATTTAAGGTATGTTAAGCATAAATTGATGTTCCGGAGTATTTGTCACGTTAAACTGATTACGTTTACGCACCAGTTTGCGTATAACTCTCCAGAAAGCGATATAGAGTTTGAAATTGGATAAAAGTCAAAACATGAAAAATGTAAAACACAAACAAACAAACAAACATTGGGATCAAATAACTTTATTTCATTGATAACTGAACTGTTTACAATGATTACAAGCACAGATGTCACAGAAACGGGTCAAAAGCACTTAGGTAAACTTTCAAATCAGAATGTTAGGTCTATTAAATCATGCCATATGAGTTCTCATACTTATTTGATTTATAGAACCACATTCTTTCCTATCTCCCGATTTAGGATCTGATTATTAATGTAGTTACCTATATTAGGTGCCGTTTGATTCCGTGATCCTTGAAGCTTTATTTGGTCTTAATTCCAAGACTAATAAGCAATCCCAAGTGAGTACATAGTCCCCTCTTTTACCGCTTTCAAATATTTTGGGGTGATACACATGTGCATACTTGTTACTTTCATGCTTTCATTGCTTTTTATGACATAAACATGCTATGTTCATCTAGTACATATATAGTACATGAGTTCAACTATGTTTTGCTACGTATGTTGACTGCGCATGCTAGCATATTGATTTCATAGACACTTTTGTTGCATATGTTTACTCAGCATATGGACACATTGTTTTACATTACATTTCTGCTGCATATGTTTACTCAGCATATGGGCACAATTGATTTCATGAACATTTCTACTATGTATGTTTAGTTAGCATACTTAGTACATGGTTTTCACATGACATGCTTACATTGGTATGACATTTGGTATGTTTAACGGGACAATAATACATTCATTAACATTGATCACGCCTCTTGGTAGTATGTAATGTTACCATAGGACTTGACAAATCCCGTTCCCGACTTCCTAGGTTTGTTTGGAAGTAGGGAATGACATAATCCGATATACATAATTGGTAAACCTTTAACTTTTAAGGGTTTATCCGACAGTCTCAAGGCTTGAATGTATGCAATAAACATTACTACATAAATGTTTGCATCCATAAAGCATTGTTTTTTTTTTTTTTTTTTTTTTGCAAAACATTACTTTTGATTTAAACTTAGGTTTATTCAAAAACATTGTTTTGTACATTTTACCTATGGGGTTGAGTAAATACTATGTATTCACCATACATGACATTTGTTTTCACATTGACATTATACATACGGTTTGAGTAGATACTTTCTACTTGCCATACATTACATTTGATTATACATTACACGGTTTACACATGACATTGGACATGGTTTACACATAAACATTTTGACATTGGTTTAAACAATACATTTTGGTTGGTTATTGATAAGTGAATATATATCGAGGCTATGTTTAATGTGATAAAAGCATGGTGGATACGCCGCTGATACTTCCTATATATAAGTGCTTTTATTATATTACATATTGTAGCGTTATCTAAACCACTTCGACAAAGACATGAAACATTTTATACAAAGATACGACATTGTTTTACAAATGACATATTTTATACAAATTCATTTCCACTTGGTTATTTATTTAACGATGCATTATTCATTAATATCATATGATTTTCACATGAATTTGTAAAAGAAAACATTTTACAAGGTTCATGACTACTTTTTGTTAAACACTTCTTTTAACTACTTGATTTTACCATACCAAAGCCTTCAAAACTTATTTCTAAGTTATGTAAAGGTTATTTAAGGTATGTTAAGCATAAATTGATGTTCTGGAGTATTTGTCGCATTAAACTGATTACGTTTACGCACCAGTTTGCGTATAACTCTCCAGAAAGCGATATAGAGTTTGAAATTGGATAAAAGTCAAAACATGAAAAATGTAAAACACAAACAAAGAAACATTGGGATCAAATAACTTTATTTCATTGATAACTGAACTTTTTACAATGATTACAAGCACAGATGTCACAGTCTCCCCTACTTGTGGAAATTTCGTCCCGAAATTTGTTTAGAGGAAACTCGTGAGAATAGATGTGGATACTTCGCCTTCATTTGATCTTCACGTTCCGAAGTAAACTCAGGTCCACGTTTAGATTCCCAACGAACTTTAACCAAAGGAATGCGCTTGCGTTTAAGCCACTTGACTTCACGATCCATAATTTCCACAGGTTTCTCAACAAAATGCAGTGTTTTATCCACACGAATTTTGTAAGGGCATAAACTAGTATAGGTTTGCGTCTGTCTTGGATTACTATAGTTGTTTTGGGTTTAAACTATGTAGTGGGCTTGTTTGGTTGTTTTGATCTCTATGGGGTGTGGGCTTGGCCCAGTGTAAAAGGATCTCCTATGCATGTATAAATAGGGGAGTCCTTAGTCATTTTGTGGTTGTTGATTCTTATTGAAACTTTTGTTCTTGTGTGACATTGAGTACCAGACGATCCTTGAATCGTGTGCTCCTTGTTATTTTATCAATACATTCTGCTTTTCAATCTTTCACATCTTATGTGTTTGATATCCGATTGTAGTGATTCTGGACTTACAATTGGTATAAAAGCCTAAGTAGTCTCACGAAGGCTCGGTTGGATTGGATATCTTGAAGATTGAAGGCTGTTTTGCTGCTGATTGTGTTCAAGATTGACAAGAAAGAAATGGCTCAAACTAATCAATTGGGATTGACTGAAATTGCTGCTATTAACCAGGATCTAGATAATATCATTGGAACTAACAATAGGGTTCCCAGGCTCATCTCTGGGGGATCCTTTTCAGAATGGAAGTTCAGGTTCATTCATTACATGAGGATCAAGGATCCAAAGGCATGGAGGTCTATCTGCAACGGACCTACTATAATCACCTATGTTGTGAACGATGATGATGGAACAACTGCTCCTAAACCTGAGTCCATGTTCACAGATGAGGAGCGTGAAAAACGTGATATTGACAACAAAGCTCTTGCTATGCTACACTCTGCTCTTGCACCAGAAGTTGACATTGGAGTTCGTGACTGCAAAACCGGTAAGGAAATGTGGGATGCCTTGCTGGCTATCTATGAGGGAAATGAAGAGATGAAGGAAAGTCGAAGAGAAATGCTTACTCAAAAGTTCAACTTGTTCAATCACTTCCCAGGGGAAACTTTGGAAAATCAAATCCAAAGATTTGTTGCGTTGGTTAGTGATATGAAAACTCATCATATCAGCCTTGAGAAAAATGTCATTAACAAAAAACTGCTCAATGTACTCCCAAGAAATTGGGAACAAATGTGACTCTCATCAAAAGGACCAGGGATTTGGCTAGAATGAATCTCTCTGAGTTAATTTCTTTGCTAAAGTCTTATGAAATGGATGACAAACAAAGACTCTACAATCACGCTGCAAGCTACAACAATACAGGTGTATTGACTAACAGCGCCTTGATGTCTCAGCAAGGAATGGGCTCACTTACAGGATCCTCTACTATACCGTTTCCCACTAATCTAGGAACATTTGTTAACCAATTCGGATATTTTCCAGCCACTGCTCAACATGTTAATCAAACCCCATCAGCTGCACAACTTACTAATCCATCTGCTACCTCACCCACACAATTCCTTTCAAACATTACCACTGCTTTTGCTGCTGCAAACTCCCCAGTTGCTACATCAAAGGATTTCGAACAAGCTATGGCTTTCATGACAGGGATCATGAACTGTTATCATGCCTTTATTGCTGGTAGAGTAAAGAACAACATTGACTCTGCTGAACTGTTGGAAGTCCATCCTGATGATGTTGAAGAGATGGATATTACTTGGCAAATGGCCATGGTAGTGTTTCGTGCCAGAAACTGTAACACCCCCAAAATCCACCTGCGGAGTATCACCGCTTGGGAGCGTGACTGACCAGGATCAAGCCACCAATCATATAGAACAATGTACAAAGTAAAAGTAATTGTGATTAAACCAAACCATTCCATGTGAAAGGTGTTCCAAAGCATAAGTATGTTATCATTGTTTAGCGGAAGCGTATAAATAAAATCCAACATAATAAAGTATGAAATGTCATAAAGTGTTTAAACGAAACAATCACGATCCAAGCCCACAACGACCAGCTCCTCCCTGTGCAAGCTCCATGTACCTAACGACCTGCAAGGCATGTAACAGAGGATCAACAACTAGTTGAGCGAGTTCACAGGAAGTAAATGCGTAATAGTAAGTTCGTTTGTAACATGTGGCTCTACTGGGCCGATAGTACGTTCTATTAGTGGGGGCTTCCCATGTTGTATATCCACTAGACTATTCGTAACCATAAGTGTTCTTCACATCCGAGAACAGTAGTATGTACAACTTTTACGTAGGTATTACGTAAGTATCCTTCACAACCGAGGATAGTAGTAAGTATAAGTATGTAAGTATGTGTCCTGCACAACCGAGGACAGTGAGTAGCATAAGTATGTGTCCTGCACAACCGAGGACAGTGAATAGCATAAGTATGTGCCCTGCACAACCGAGGACAGTGAGTAGCATAAGTATGTGTCCTGCACAACCGAGGACAGTGAATAGCATAAGTATGTGTCCTGCACAACCGAGGACAATGGCATGGTAGTCTAGTAACAGTGTAAGTACAGTTCTATTCCATCTCAATCCTTCAATCCCAATTCCCGTGCCCTGGGAATCCCATGCCTTAGTAAGAGTGTGAACTCACCTTGGTTTGCTCGGTATGTTAGGTTATGCACTCACAAGAAATCAGTCAAGTCCTATTGTATGCACGTGTAATAAATCAGTTCATATTCGTATTAATACGCAGGTAATCTTTATCATAATGCGCTTGATAGTTAACATCATGTATCACATACGATAGAATTCTTGGTTAATACGAATAAGGTTATCCCGTAACATCATTAACTAGGTCGTCGAGTTTAACAAGATCAACGTGCTTAACAAGATAACATGTTTTCGAAGAACTAAAACACTAATCATGGTTACCACTTAGCACCGTTAGCATATGTAAACACAACAATACTAGGTAATTAACCGAGTTAACAAACAGTTAGAGTTAGCAACATAGCAACTTATCAATGATTTACCTGTTTAACAAGTTACATACTTAACCGAAATACATGCATGCGATAGCAGAGTTAACAACTTATAGAACTGTCGTATACTGTGTTTGCTAAATGAACAATGCTAGATATGCATACATTAAACATCGGACAAGATATGACCAAGCATAAAAATTCGGACCATGGGGACATGGGTCAAAAGTCGGACCAATAAAGACAAGGGGGGGGGGTTTAAACATCGGACATGGTGTTGGGGGGTCACAAGGTCGGACAAGGGAGGCCCTATCAAAACTCGGACCATGAGAGGGGGTTAAAAAACTCGGACAGGGTGTTCCCCACCCCAAAACTCGGACCACCATGTGTATAAGGAAGCTCGGACCATGATATATATATAAAGTCGGACCATGAGTTATCAATAAAGGTCGGACTTCAAAACTCATTAAAACTCGGACATCAAACTCTTAAACAAACTCGTACATGTGATCCATTAGAAAGGTTGAACAACATTATCACCTAAAACTCGGACCCTTAACTTGTTTTAAAAGTCGGACACATATCAATACTTAAAACTCACTCAAAAAATCAAACATACGAACATTTCATTGCGATTGTATCAGTTACATTCATACCTTCAACAGTGTTTCTAACCCTAATTTCATTCATAATTACGGCAGAAATCAAATCAATCAACCTATGATCACTAACAACAATCATTACAGGAACAATCTATCAAACAAACAACTAGTCATCATCATCAATAATTCAGAATCAAATCTCAATTACAGAAGCATCATATGAGAGCTAGGGTTTTCACATATTACAAGAATCAAGAATTGATGCAATCAAATAATCAATAATCCTTTACCTTGTGTTGATTCTTAGAGAAAATGCGGAATCGAAAGTGATGAAAAGCTTGCTAATGATGATGGTGACAATGATTGCTAGGAGATTAGAGAATACAGTACGTGCTTTGGTTTTGTGAGAAATGATTAGTGAACAAGGGATTAGGGTTAAGTATAGTTTAATTTTCACTAATTACTCTACACACTGATGTGTGTAAAATGCAACATATAAAACACATCAATTAAGGCATAAAACTAACCCTTTTTAAGTACTAATGTTGGAAAAAGAGTGTTTTTGTCTTCCTTTTGTATTTTCAGGATGAAATGAGCTCAAAATCACAAAAGAAGCAAAAAGACTACTAAATCTACCATAAATACAAGAAAAGGAACAAAAGTGAACTGCCCGGACCCTCAACGGCACCTCCCAAGACAAAGAGAAGAGAACAGAGCCTGAACACGCCCCGTGTCCAGCGAACACGGGGGCGTGCCCAGGAAGCAGCAGAAAAGACAAACCAGTAGAAGCTTCCATTGCTCACCACGGGGCCGTGCCCAGCGGACACGGGGGCGTGTTGAAAGTACAGCAGGCGCATTAATTGTAATTCGCAATTACAATTAATGAAGAGAGAGAATGTCAGACGGGCACGGGGCCGTGTTCAGCGAACACGGGGCCGTGTCCAGCGTTCTGTTCAGCCTATAAATAGAGGAGCTTGGCTTCATTCTCTCTCATCCCTTGGCACACCACCTCTCTCACACTTCATCCACCACCCACCACCACCATAACACCATCATCCACCACCATCATCCATTGTCCATCATAGAGTGTGTGAGTCGTCTCGGGATCCAAGATTGATCGTAAGAGTTCTTGACAATCAAGGCCATGTTTGCCTAAGTCTCTTACATCACTTGGTGAAGACAAGTGTTTAGTATAATACTTTTTATTTTTAATCTTTTGCACTTTTTATTTGGTTTTGTATTAATGACTTTAATAACTAGTTACTTATGTTGAAGGTGATCTTTCCTTATCGTTTGTCCGTGGTGTCTTGGCATTATTTTACTGTCTATATAAAATAAAAGATTTTCACCATTCATATCTCCACGGTCTATATGGAGGTATGTTGGCTACCTGGTCGGGGGTTAAGGGAACGGTTTGGTAAAGGTCTTGCCCTTGTTCAGCGTTTAGAGGTCCTGCTTGGGACCTGGGTCAAATTTAGTAGGATCTCCTTCAATGCCCATAGGTATTGGATGGCGGGGATCCAAACTCTTTGACCCCCTCATAAGCTAACTACTATTAATACTATAACCCGGCTATTTAGGACTGTATCCTTGCTGACTCAGACTACTTAGCCGAGGGTAACGTCACCGCCAAAAGCGGGGCCTACCATAATTTGCATTAATAACTTAATTCATTATCTTTCAATAATCCAACCCTTTAGGATTGTATCCTTGCTGACTCAAACTACTGGGTTGAGGGTAACGTCACCTCCGAAAAAGGGGCCTACTACAATAACTAAGATAATCTCTTAAACAAGTGCAAAAGTGCGAAAATAATCAAAGGTTATACTAATACACGTGTCGGATCCAAGTGATTCATCTTGTCTATCTGTTTTTATTTTATTTTATTTTTCAGCATTTAGTTAGTTTTTATTTTTCTTAGTTTAAAAACATTTTTCTAACTTTTTGATTTGATTAGACGTTGAGGATAAACCGGTATTAAAAGCTCTTGTGTCCTTGGACGACCTCGGTATCTTACCAACACTATACTACGTCCACGATGGGTGCACTTGCCCATATGTGTGTTTAGTGTTAGTAAATATCGTGTTTTATAAATTTAAAACTTGGCTAAAAGTGTAAAAAGGGCTTAAAAATATATCTAAAAATATAACACACTACACGCACATCAAGTTTTTGGCGCCGCTGCCGGGGACACAAGGATTTTAAGAAAGTTAGGAATCAACGGCCTAATCATCTTTTTATTTTTCTTTAATTTTTTAGGATTTTTTTTTAGATTTTTCAGCTTCTGCAGAGCTCAGCACGGGGCCGTGCCCGCTGAACACGCCCCCGTGCCCAATCATTGGAACTGGCAATCCTGTTTTATATCAGACAGTAGGCTGAACACGGGGCCGTGTCCACTCAACACGCCCCCGTGCCCAAGATTCAGTTGCTGAAAACAGAACCGTTTGATCCCGGCGGTTGGTAACTTCTGATACAAACATGAGTAATAGTGATTCTTTTTACTTTCGGCACTCTTATGGTTTGTGGTGTCAAATATGTGGAGGCGAACACGAGGAATTAAAATGTTTCTTCCTCACTTATAGGCCACACTATATAGACCCACCAATTCCTTGTAGCCTTAAGAGGGGCGAAAGTAAAAATAAACACTATTTCTCCCTCGAATGCGCCCAACCGGATATTCTAGGAGATATGCTCCTTGACGAGCTATTTCAACTAGAAGAACTACTTCTAAATTGGTCAAAAGAACTTAGGAAGGATTTCTTAGATCCATCCCTAGACGATGACCATGAGGAAATGTTGGAACCGCATTCTGACAACCTCGTTGCTCCCGAAAATACCTTTCTTCCTAGACAAGACATGGACGATAGTCGTCCCTGTGCCGATTGTGCCGTGAAGGACTCCCCATCGACCTCGTTCGGTGCATACATAGACCTGAGCGATTCGGCATACACCTTCTTTAACGAGAGCCCGGGAAAGGGTTGGACTTGTCCACCTAGAATGAAAATAGGAATTACCCTCACCGACAACCTCTTGCGTTCTCGCCTTAGTATAGGACAATTAAGGTATCTTAGGCACTTTGGGGTTGTTCCAACAAGTCAGGAGCCACCCGATATAAGTAAGCGCCTTAGAAAAGACAAAACTCCACGAGACAGCCCTCCGACACGGGGCCGTGTCCGGTCACCACGACCCCGTGTTCGCTCAGAAGATTTTCTGCTGATTCTGTCAGAATACGGACAAAATGTGTCAGGATTTTCTCTGCACACGGGGCCGTGTCCGGCGGACACGGGGCCGTGTTCAGTGTGCTGTCGTTTTCTTTAAATGCAGCCTGAATCCTGCTCATTTTTGACCACTCCACCAAGCAGAGATCCCTGGAATCTTCACATATACCATCCTAGGTAAGTACCAAAAGAAGGTTCCTAAGGACCATCTTATCTTTTCCACTTTTGTTCATTTCCTCTTCTTCCAAAAAATTTTTCAAACCCTACCTCCATGGAAGCTTGGAAACCCATGATTCCAACCTTCTATGCAAGGTTTGTAGGAATTTTCGCTATGGATTCTTGTCTAAAGTTAGTTCCATAACTGTGTTTTTAAATTATCTAAGCTCATAACACGACGAAGGTATATAGAAATAATTTAAAAACCTAGAACCATTAGACAAAAATTCCTGCAGACAGTGAACACGGGGCCGTGCTCAGTGAGCACGGGGCCGTGTTCGAGGTACTGTTTTGCAAAAATTTAGTTCCTCGGCTTATTTCGCAGAAAATGGCCAGCCGGAACAGCGGAGCATCTTCAAGGAATAACCGAAATGGAAGGAGATCGTCCACCGCAGAGGATTCCCTAGTAAACTACGTTTACGCTTTAAGGGAAGCCGTGGACGAATTGACAAGTGTAGAAGAAGCTTTGGTGGATCGCGTTAATCATCTGACGATAAGTTTGGAGGGCTGCCTGCAAGAAGTAAACCTTCTGCACCAAAGGATAAACCTTCTTGCTTCCCCGCCTTTGGTTCCGGTGATTACACACAGGGCGTGGAATGTGGTACCCGAGGTTATCATTCCAGCAGAATGGCACGCCTTGCACCAAGTATCGCAACCAAGGGTAGTGCAAGGAGTCCCGGTAAGCGCTCCTCCTCAAGATACCGACGAGAATGAAGCTACCTTCTACCTCCCAAGGGAGATAGAAGAATGGCTTTGAGTGAGAACCTAGGAGCCATGGGCTGAAGAATGTTTCTACATCGGGAAGCTATTCCCGAAATTTTCCTAAATAAGTAGAACCTTTATGATAACCTTATGTACCCCTTAGTTAATTAACTATATTTATGTAATCTCTCTATTAGCAATGTTATGATGGTTTTTATGATTTATGGACTCATGGTGGTAATGGATGAAAAAGGGAACGAGAAAAAAATGGAACCATGCAGAAGAACAGAACAAACCGACAAAAATCTCCATAACAGAAGGCTCCACACGGGCCGTGCCCAACCAACACGGCCCCGTGCTGAGCCCCCTGCAGGAAATCACCCAGTTCAGGTAACTGGACACGGGCCGTGTTCAGCGAACACGCCCCCGTGTCCAGGCTTCTGTTTCAATTCTATAATTTTTGTTACTGGCACTTGACCACGGGGCCGTGCCCGGTCAACACGGGGCCGTGTCCAGAGTACCAGTAACACAAATCTTTGTTTTTAAACACACTTTTACATATTCTAATCAACCAAAAACTCTATTTTTGGACACATTGAGGACAATGTGTAATTTAAGTGTGGGGGGGATGCTAAAACCTTGGAATTTTGCAAAATCCTAAAACAAGCCTTACACAAAACTCTATTGGAACCGCTAAACACCCCAAATTTTTTCAAAAACTTTTTCAATTTTTTTTTTATTTACTTGTCTTAGTTTAAGTTGGGAATAACAAGTTATAAAAGGGTTATATTTTTACAAACTTACAACCGATAGCGTCGTGATAAAAAGAACTAACATAAGAAAATTATGAAACGGTATAACAAGTCTAGCAAAAATTCGATTATATATGCTTGGTCACATTAAAAACCCATTCCCACAAAAAGTGAGTTTTGAGCCTTTATTGAGCATAAAAATACACATATTTAGATTAAATGCTCATTTTTCGTTTCTTGTGTGAATAGCCGCTCGGTCTTTACAAATCTAGAACTTGCCACGACGATACATTCCCGGTCCTTACCAACTTAAACCCAAGTAAATAAATGATGGAGGCATTAGGACTAACTATTTTTCTTTCAAAACCATTATTTTTCATTTTTTTTACCTACCCAAAATCCCCCTAGAAAACCCCTTTGAGCCTAAACCTTTCATTTCATTACCCCCAAAAACAAGTTTCTACCCACCAAAAACCTATTTTATTATTTTTTTTTTTCACCTTTATTTTAGTAACATACTCGGTTTTTCATAAACATACCCTTTACGTGACGAAAAAAAAAATATATATATATTTATGAAGTCAAAAACAAACATAAGCTACAAAAAGTTTGTTTGGAGAAATACTTCAAAAATAAATGTCACCAAAAATAAGGTATTTCACGAAAAACCGACACTTGTTACAATTTTCGCCCTTTTTACTAACCACTAACCAACCACCCACCTTTAAACCCAAGCCTTCACCCCAAAAGACCTCTTGATATTTACAAAGGTAAAAGTTAAAAAGGAGGAGGATTGATCGCTTGGCAAGCATATGGAAAATGTAAATCCGTGCCGCTCTCGAGCGATTCACTTAAATATACACCTTCGGCCGAGTGATTGAGTGATCTCCCGTGAGGTATGTGAACTTGTATATAAATGGAATTTTAATAAGGCATGCTATGCCAAATTAAGTAGTTTATCTTATGTAAAGTTCAAAATAAACCATGACGAATAAGATTGTAAATAAAATGAAAATAGAACCTATACAAACCTTGGATTCCCGACACTCTAGGACAAGTTGAAAAACTTCTCTTCTACCTATTCCATTTGGGAGTGTAAGCCACATTAAAAGAGTTTTGCTTGAGGACAAGCAAAAGTTCAAGTGTGGGGGTATTTGATGTGTGTAAAATGCAACATATAAAACACATCAATTAAGGCATAAAACTAACCCTTTTTAAGTACTAATGTTGGAAAAAGAGTGTTTTTGTCTTCCTTTTGTATTTTCAGGATGAAATGAGCTCAAAATCACAAAAGAAGCAAAAAGACTACTAAATCTACCATAAATACAAGAAAAGGAACAAAAGTGAACTGCCCGGACCCTCAACGGCACCTCCCAAGACAAAGAGAAGAGAACAGAGCCTGAACACGCCCCGTGTCCAGCGAACACGGGGGCGTGCCCAGGAAGCAGCAGAAAAGACAAACCAGTAGAAGCTTCCATTGCTCACCACGGGGCCGTGCCCAGCGGACACGGGGGCGTGTTGAAAGTACAGCAGGCGCATTAATTGTAATTCGCAATTACAATTAATGAAGAGAGAGAATGTCAGACGGGCACGGGGCCGTGTTCAGCGAACACGGGGCCGTGTCCAGCGTTCTGTTCAGCCTATAAATAGAGGAGCTTGGCTTCATTCTCTCTCATCCCTTGGCACACCACCTCTCTCACACTTCATCCACCACCCACCACCACCATAACACCATCATCCACCACCATCATCCATTGTCCATCATAGAGTGTGTGAGTCGTCTCGGGATCCAAGATTGATCGTAAGAGTTCTTGACAATCAAGGCCATGTTTGCCTAAGTCTCTTACATCACTTGGTGAAGACAAGTGTTTAGTATAATACTTTTTATTTTTAATCTTTTGCACTTTTTATTTGGTTTTGTATTAATGACTTTAACAACTAGTTACTTATGTTGAAGGTGATCTTTCCTTATCGTTTGTCCGTGGTGTCTTGGCATTATTTTACTGTCTATATAAAATAAAAGATTTTCACCATTCATATCTCCACGGTCTATATGGAGGTATGTTGGCTACCTGGTCGGGGGTTAAGGGAACGGTTTGGTAAAGGTCTTGCCCTTGTTCAGCGTTTAGAGGTCCTGCTTGGGACCTGGGTCAAATTTAGTAGGATCTCCTTCAATGCCCATAGGTATTGGATGGCGGGGATCCAAACTCTTTGACCCCCTCATAAGCTAACTACTATTAATACTATAACCCGGCTATTTAGGACTGTATCCTTGCTGACTCAGACTACTTAGCCGAGGGTAACGTCACCGCCAAAAGCGGGGCCTACCATAATTTGCATTAATAACTTAATTCATTATCTTTCAATAATCCAACCCTTTAGGATTGTATCCTTGCTGACTCAAACTACTGGGTTGAGGGTAACGTCACCTCCGAAAAAGGGGCCTACTACAATAACTAAGATAATCTCTTAAACAAGTGCAAAAGTGCGAAAATAATCAAAGGTTATACTAATACACGTGTCGGATCCAAGTGATTCATCTTGTCTATCTGTTTTTATTTTATTTTATTTTTCAGCATTTAGTTAGTTTTTATTTTTCTTAGTTTAAAAACATTTTTCTAACTTTTTGATTTGATTAGACGTTGAGGATAAACCGGTATTAAAAGCTCTTGTGTCCTTGGACGACCTCGGTATCTTACCAACACTATACTACGTCCACGATGGGTGCACTTGCCCATATGTGTGTTTAGTGTTAGTAAATATCGTGTTTTATAAATTTAAAACTTGGCTAAAAGTGTAAAAAGGGCTTAAAAATATATCTAAAAATATAACACACTACACGCACATCAACACCCTGAATTACTATGTCTTACACAAGCACACCATCTCACATCAATTTCACAGTTTCACCACTAAGTTTATGTATTTGACAAGTCTTTCACAATTAACACATAACCATGTATAATCACATAATACCCTTCATTGTATCAAAACGTATACAATTCCATAGCAATTAATTATGCAAATAATTAACTACACAAACAATGAACGTGCAATAAATGCGAAATAGAAATCTTGGAAATTCGAGTTGTCACATTATCCCCAACTTGAAAGAAATTTCGTCCCGAAATTTAGCATGCGGTTACTGAGGAAGCTAGGTAAGTTATGTCGTTTACTGGTTTTCCTAGGGTGTCACATCATCCCCCCGTTGATTTGGAATTTCGTCCCGAAATTCCGCAGTAGTAGCTTCAGTCTCAGTAGTGGTTGCACGGTTTTCGAATAACTGGGGGTATTTTTCTTTCATTTGGTCTTCGCGTTCCCAGGTGTACTCTGGGCCACGACGGGAGTTCCAACGAACTCGAACAAGAGGGATTCTCTTGTTTTTGAGGACCTTAACATCCCGGTCCGTGATTTCAACTGGCTCCTCGACGAACTGCAACTGCTCGTCGATAGTGAGTTCCTTAAAAGGAACTATGAGGGTCTCATCTGACAGGCACTTCTTCAGATTCGACACGTGAAATACATTGTGAACTGCACCGAGTTCAGCTGGTTGGTTTAGCTTGTAGGCCACTTTGCCTATTTTCTCAATGATCTCAAACGGTCCAACATACCGTGGATTGAGCTTGCCTCGTTTACCAAATCGAACCACACCCTTCCAGGGTGAGACTTTTAGTAAAACCCGGTCCCCGACCTGAAATTCCAATGGTTTCCTACGCTTATCCGCGTATGCTTTCTGACGGTCGCGTGCTGCCGCCATGCGTTGTCGTATCTGTGCAATCTTTTCTGTGGCGTCCACTACAATCTCTGGACCCGTGATCTGACTATCCCCCACATCTGCCCAACAGAGAGGTGACCGGCATTTACGTCGGTACAATGCCTCGAATGGAGCGGCTTGTATGCTGGTGTGATAGCTGTTATTGTACGAAAACTCCACTAAAGGGAGGTGTTTTTCCCAGCTGTTGCCGAAATCAATAACACGCGCCCGAAGCATGTCTTCTAGAGTTTGAATCGTGCGCTCAGATTGCCCATCCGTCTGAGGGTGATAAGCTGTACTCATGTCTAAACGAGAGCCAAACGCTTTGTGCATCGCTTGCCAAAGTTCTGAGGTGAATCGTGCATCCCGATCCGAAATAATGGAGGTGGGCACCCCGTGCCTCGAAACAACTTCTATAAGATAAACGTCTGCGAGGGTGGAGAACTTATCCGTTTCCTTAATAGCCAGGAAGTGTGCAGACTTGGTGAGTCGGTCCACGATCACCCATATAGTATCATTCCCACGCTGGGATCTGGGTAGGCCTGTAACAAAATCCATGGAAATTTCTTCCCATTTTCATTGCGGTATCTTGGGTTGCCGAGGTAGGCCCGCTGGTTTCTGATACTCCACTTTGACTTTTGCACATGTCAAACACTTGCCGACGTAAGTCGCGATGTGGGCTTTCATGTTAGGCCACCAATATGTTGTTCTGATGTCGTGATACATTTTATCCGAACCTGGATGTATCGAGTAGCGAGACTTATGAGCTTCATCCATCACAAGTTCTCGTAAACCGCCATAAAGTGGGACCCAAATATGCCCCGTTACATAGTAGGCGCCGTCTTCCTTTTGTTCCAATCGTTCCCTCGAACCGCGTAAGGCTTCAGCCTTGACGTTTTTCTGGCTTCAATGCTTCTACCTGAGCATCACGTATCTGTGCAGGAAGACTAGACCGAATAGTAAGCTGCAAGGCTCGTACACGCCTAGGTAAGGTATCTTTCCGACTGAGGGCGTCAGCCACAACGTTGGCTTTGCCTGGATGGTACTTGATGGCGCATTCGTAATCATTAAGTAGCTCAACCCATCGTCGTTGACGCATGTTCAATTCCTTCTGCTTGAAGATATGCTCGAGACTCCTGTGATCGGTGTAAATAGTGCACTTGGTACCGTACAGGTAGTGTCGCCATATCTTAAGTGCAAAAACAACAGCTCCCAGCTCTAAATCGTGCGTCGTGTAGTTCCGTTCATGAACTTTGAGTTGACGAGAAGCGTAGGCAATAACTTTATCCCGTTGCATCAATACACAACCAAGCCCCTGTATCGATGCGTCACAATAGACCACAAAATCATCCGTGCCCTCTGGCAATGAGAGAATAGGTGCACTACATAGCCTATCCTTCAGGTACTGAAAAGCCGTTTCTTATGTATTACCCCAACGATAGGTAACACCTTTTTGTGTCAACATTGTAAGCGGCTGTGCGATCTTGGAGAAATCTTTAATAAATCGTCTGTAACACCCCGCCAAACCCAAGAATTGGCGTATTTCCGTTGGCGTATGCGGTGCAGGCCAGTTCCTGATCGAATCTACCTTGGATGGATCGACATGAATCCCATCCCTGTTCACCACATGGCCTAAGAAGTGGACTTCACGAAGCCAGAAGTCGCATTTTGAAAACTTGGCGTACAGTTGTTCCTTTCGAAGAAGTTCCAAGATAAGACGTAAGTGCTGCTCGTGTTCCTCCTGACTCTTGGAGTAGATCAGAATGTCGTCGATGAAGACGATGACGAACTTGTCAAGATAGGGTTTGCACACCCTGTTCATAAGATCCATAAAAACGGCGGGCGCGTTCGTAAGCCCAAATGGCATGACAAGGAACTCGTAATGACCGTAGCGAGTTCTGAATGCTGTCTTAGAGACGTCCTCATCCCGGACTCTCAGCTGATGGTACCCTGACCTTAGATCAATCTTGGAATAGTAACTCGACCCTTGCAACTGGTCGAATAAGTCGTCAATACGAGGAAGAGGATAACGGTTCTTCACTGTGACCTTGTTCAGTTCGCGATAATCAACGCACATCCTGAAAGTGCCATCCTTCTTTTTCACGAATAAAACTGGAGCTCCCCAAGGCGAAAAGATAGGTCGGATAAATCCCTTATCCAAGGGTTCTTGTAGCTGCGTCGATAGTTCTTCCAATTCTAGTGGAGCTAAGCGATACGGTGCGTGAGATATAGGTGCTGTCCAAAACTATAGGAATGAGGTCAATAGGGAACATCTGGTCAGCGAGGATAAGATTACAATCCTGAACTATGAATGGCCTCTAGACTTGTACCATAAGTTAACACTACGACAGGTTTGGTGTTCAAGGGAGTTGGTGTACGTTGTAACATTTGACTATCTTTCAAGAACATATAACTGGTATCCACAACCAAATCAAACAAGACAGTAACATAAAAGTCGTCGAGAAGAAACTTACTCATTATTACGTTAGGATCGTTCCTTGCATCACCCTAACCAATCACGTACATGCGGCCCAGGCGTCATTGTTTCCATTGTTTCCCCCAATGCTATCCCCATTGTCGTCCCTGTTGCCATGGTTGTGGTTCTGAGTCTGGTCCTGGTTTATATGCGGACAATGTCTCTTGTAGTGATCTTTAGCATCACACTGAAAACATCCTTTAAAACTTTGTTGTTGCTGCTGATTCTGTGAAGATTGAGGCGGCCGTAGCTGTTCTTGAGTTACAGGATGTGAGCTTCGACAATCCTTAGCTTCATGACCAATCTTGAGACACCTCTGGCAACGACCCTTGTTGCACTGGCCACCGCGGTGTCTGTTACAATTGTTACACCATGGGTGAATTCCTCGATATCTTTTCTGCCCATGACTACTAGAAAACTGCTGTCTGGGGCTCTGGTAGTCATCTATCTCTTGCTGCTGCGTTAGAGGCTGGACCAAAATTAATCCCGCGCTCAGATTTTCATCCCCCTTGCGTTTGTCATCTCTAGATGCACATGCAGTATCAGTCTTAGCACGTTTCGGTAGTTTGTTCTGTTCTACAGCCTGGTCTGTGAGACGATGAGCAAGTCGAGTGACTTGCTGGATAGTGTCATGGTTAGCTGCGGTCACATGGCTCTGAATTTCGGGCACCAGACCCTTGAGATACAGTTCGATGCGTTTGGTGGGAGAGTCTACCATAGTGGGACAAAATGTGGCTAATTCATTCGATCTCTTCGTATAAACTTCAATTTCAGACCCCACCATCTGTAGGTTGAGGAACTCTACCTCTAGTTTGTGGATGTCTTCTCGACTGCAAAACTCTTCCTTAATTAGGTCCTTGAACTCGTTCCAGGGAGTGGCATTAGCAGCCGCCAGTCCTAACATTTGAACCTGTGCTTTCCACCAGGTTAATGCAGCACCTTCGAGTGTTCCAGTAGCAAACTTTACTCTACGTGACTCAGGGCAATCATGCACCTCAAAGTCAGTTTTGAGCCCCTCGAACCAGTGGAGGAGGCCTTCAACTCCCTCAGTTCCACTGAAGGTACTAGGTTGGCAATCCTTGAGATTTTTGAGGGTGTAAACAGGTGGCTGAGCGTGTTGACCTCCTGCTTGTATGGCTGCAAGTGCCGCAGCAATTCGTTCGTTAATGAGAGTCGTCAACTGGGCTTGTGCCATGTTAATTTGTCCGGCCATTGATCTTCACATCAAAGGCAACATAAGTGAGAAAGGTTCGCGAATAGTGCGATGACAGAAGAGTGTAAGCACATAGGTGTTCTCATGCAATAACAAGTAGTGAGCAATGTAATCTAAGCATACTACGAGCAAAGTTCTATGCAGTTCTAGCATGTAGGCAATAAACATAAACCTTATTACCTAGGATGTTGAGTCTTGCACGTGGAGCGTAGCGTCGTTGTGGATCGTTGAGAGCACTGTTCTGGTTATAGTCTGGTTTTAATAAAAACGTTTTCCCCGTATTAAAACCAAGTTCTCTATAACCAATGGCTCTGATACCAATCTGTAACACCCCCAAAATCCACCTGCGGAGTATCACCGCTTGGGAGCGTGACTGACCAGGATCAAGCCACCAATCATATAGAACAATGTACAAAGTAAAAGTAATTATGATTAAACCAAACCATTCGATATGAAAGGTGTTCCAAAGCATAAGTATGTTATCATTGTTTAGCGGAAGCGTATAAATAAAATCCAACATAATAAAGTATGAAATGTCATAAAGTGTTTAAACGAAACAATCACGATCCAAGCCCACAACGACCAGCTCCTCCCTGTGCAAGCTCCATGTACCTAACGACCTGCAAGGCATGTAACAGAGGATCAACAACTAGTTGAGCGAGTTCACAGGAAGTAAATGCGTAATAGTAAGTTCGTTTGTAACATGTGGCTCTACTGGGCCGATAGTACGTTCTATTGGTGGGGGCTTCCCATGTTGTATATCCACTAGACTATTCGTAACCATAAGTGTTCTTCACAACCGAGAACAGTAGTATGTACAAGTTTTACGTAGGTATTACGTAAGTATCCTTCACAACCGAGGATAGTAGTAAGTATAAGTATGTAAGTATGTGTCCTGCACAACCGAGGACAGTGAGTAGCATAAGTATGTGTCCTGCACAACCGAGGACAGTGAATAGCATAAGTATGTGCCCTGCACAACCGAGGACAGTGAGTAGCATAAGTATGTGTCCTGCACAACCGAGGACAGTGAATAGCATAAGTATGTGTCCTGCACAACCGAGGACAATGGTATGGTAGTCTAGTAATAGTGTAAGTACAGTTCTATTCCATCTCAATCCTTCAATCCCAATTCCCGTGCCCTGGGAATCCCATGCCTTAGTAAGAGTGTGAACTCACCTTGGTTTGCTCGGTATGTTAGGTTATGCACTCATAAGAAATCAGTCAAGTCCTATTGTATGCACGTGTAATAAATCAGTTCATATTCGTATTAATAGGCAGGTAATCTTTATCATAATGCGCTTGACAGTTAACATCATGTATCACATACGATAGAATTCTTGGTTAATACGAATAAGGTTATCCCGTAACATCATTAACTAGGTCGTCGAGTTTAACAAGATCAACGTGCTTAACAAGATAACATGTTTTCGAAGAACTAAAACACTAATCATGGTTACCACTTAGCACCGTTAGCATATGTAAACTCAACAATACTTGGTAATTAACCGAGTTAACAAACAGTTAGAGTTAGCAACATAGCAACTTATCAATGATTTACCTGTTTAACAAGTTACATACTTAACCAAAATACATGCATGCGATAGCAGAGTTAACAACTTATAGAACTGTCGTATACTGTGTTTGCTAAATGAACAATGCTAGATATGCATACATTAAACATCGGACAAGATATGGCCAAGCATAAAAATTCGGACCATGGGGACATGGGTCAAAAGTCGGACCAATAAAGACAAGGGGGGGGGGGTTAAACATCGGACATGGTGTTGGGGGCTCACAAGGTCGGACAAGGGAGGCCCTATCAAAACTCGGACCATGAGAGGGGGTTAAAAAACTCGGGCAGGGTGTTCCCCACCCCAAAACTCGGACCACCATGTGTATAAGGAAGCTCGGACCATGATATATATATAAAGTCGGACCATGAGTTATCAATAAAGGTCGGACTTCAAAAATCATTAAAACTCGGACATCAAAATCTTAAACAAACTCGTACATGTGATCCATTAGAAAGGTTGAACAACATTATCACCTAAAACTCGGACCCTTAACTTGTTTTAAAAGTCGGACACATATCAATACTTAAAACTCAGACAGAAAATCAAACATACGAACATTTCATTGCGATTGTATCAGTTACATTCATACCTTCAACAGTGTTTCTAACCCTAATTTCATTCATAATTACGGCAGAAATCAAATCAATCAACCTATGATCACTAACAACAATCATTACAGGAACAATCTATCAAACAAACAACTAGTCATCATCATCAATAATTCAGAATCAAATCTCAATTACAGAAGCATCATATGAGAGCTAGGGTTTTCACATATTACAAGAATCAAGAATTGATGCAATCAAATAATCAATAATCATTTACCTTGTGTTGATTCTTAGAGAAAATGCGGAATCGAAAGTGATGAAAAGCTTGCTAATGATGATGGTAACAATGATTGCTAGGAGATTAGAGAATACAGTACGTGCTTTGGTTTTGTGAGAAATGATTAGTGAACAAGGGATTAGGGTTAAGTATAGTTTAATTTTCACTAATTACTCTACACACCCTGAATTACTATGTCTTACACAAGCACACCATCTCACATCAATTTCACAGTTTCACCACTAAGTTTATGCATTTGACAAGTCTTTCACAATTAACACATAACCATGTATAATCACATAATACCCTTCATTGTATCAAAACGTATACAATTCCATAGCAATTAATTGTGCAAATAATTAACTACACAAACAATGAACGTGCAATAAATGCGAAATAGAAATCTTGGAAATTCGAGTTGTCACAGAAACTTTGTGAGGAAGACTGGAAAAGGTGCTTGGGATAAAATTGATGGTGAGATTGGCTGGAATAAGGCAAGGCTTCGGTGTTACAACTGTCATGAGCCCGGGCATTATGCTAGAGAGTGCAAACATCCAAAGAGGGAAAGAACTGATCTAAATGTCACTGTCACTGTTAGTTCAGCAGCTCGACCAGCTCCAAACGTTGTTTCAACTTCAAACATTACAGTTACTCGTCCCACTCAAGGTTCCCCTTCAAACACTGTTGCTAGAACTCAAGTTGCTGAACCAATTGGAACTCCTGGAAATGCATTGTTGATTCAGGAAGGAGGGGGTTTTGACTGGAGTCAACAGATGAACGATCTGCAGATTACTGCTGACACCTTGTATCAACAGAATCAAGCTCTCATGGCAGAAGCAAAGGAAGATGCTGACATGGCTGCTGAAGATGCTGAGGAAATGATTTATCATGCCCTCATGGCTCAAATGAATGACTACACTCCTTCTGAGGCTGAGGTATGTATAGATGATGTTTGTTGTACTGAAAAATGTAGAAAGAAATTGAAAGGTTTTAAAGAACAGGCTCAATCGCTTTCTATGCAACTTCAATGTACCAAATCCAGTAGCTACGAAGTTAAAAAGAAACTGGATGGGTATAAGGAAGTGGTAGAGGCACAAAAACGTGACATTCGACAGTTGCATAGTGATCTCAGCGAAGCAAAATGTCGATATCTCCACTTCAAGGAGCTATCTCAAAAATTAACTGTTGAACTAAACAACTTAAAATCGACTTTTGAAAATACTGAATTTAATTTCAAAAAAATTGATGTTTCAAGCGAAAAGGTCGAGAAAATGATAAACCAGCAGTTAAAGTAGAGAAAAAAGGAAATGAGGAATAAAGGGTTGGGTTTTGTGGCTATACCCCCACCCTACAACCATAACTATTCCTCAATTCCTATGACTGAAGAGGAGATAGACAATTTGCCTAATATGGAGTATGGGAAACCAGAAGATAGAAAGTCTGAACCTATCAAGCCTCGAAAGATAAAGATCACCAGGCCTGATAATACTGAAATAATCTTAGAGAAACAGGCCTACAATCAAACGTTTGTTAAATCAGAAAATGTTTTAAATCATACTGAAACCTTGAATTTTGAGAAAAATGTTAGTGTCGATAAACATTTTCAAGTGTTGAAAGAAGAAGAATCATGTGACTCAAAGCAGCATTTTGAAAATAACTGTGTCACAAAAGAATCTGAAACAAAAGAATCTAGTGTTAATGCAGATAACATCGAATTTGCAATGTTGAGAAGCTTGACTGAATTTGTGAGAGAATTTAACAAGAGCAAACAAGCTAAACCTGTTTCGTCATGTGAAGCAGCTTGCGATACCTTTGAAACATCAGCATCCAAAGACCAAAGACAGTGCAACATTACTTGAAGATTGCAAGAAGACCGAAGACAAAGTTTTGACTCAAGACAAAGTTTTTATGAAGCTATTGTCAAGGGGGAGTTTGTTGGTGCATGTTTGTGACAACAGCTTAGATTTGGTCTTTGGATATCTTGTAATTAGTTAAACGATAAACAGTTAGCGGGTTTAGCTTTGTAATAGTTAGTTGTAGTATTTGGGCTAACTAAACCCAAAGGATTGGGTGATGGGGGGCGAATTGGGCCTGTCCAATTCGCAGCCCAGGAGTCTTTAACCTAGCCCAGTTGTAAACCTTGTGTTATATAAACAAGGTTAGACATTAGGGTTAAGGTTAATCAGCCAAAACAATATTTGAGAGAGTAATTTCGTGAGAGCTAGTACTTGGACGAAATTAGGGTTTGTGGTTAGGGTTTGATTGATTGTAATCAGTCTTGATAGATAATCAATAAAACCCGGTTTGAAAGTGATTTGCTGTTTCTGTTTCCTACACGTTTTCTGCTAATTCTGATCAAGAGGATTCCGCACTCTTGATTGGAAAGACGATTCTGTGACGATCCATAGACTCAAGGGGACCTACAATTGGTATCAGAGCATTAGGCTCTTGATTGCTCGGTTCAGAATTGTTTGCTGCAGAAACAGGGAGTAAAATTTCAAAATTTTTTAAACCTGATAATTTGGGTTTTTAAAGTTTTCGAAATTTTTGTGTGTTTTGATTCTGATTTTTGATTTTTGTTGGCTGTTTTGATATTCTGGTTTGTTTGATTGCTGTTTTGCAGGTTTTAGGGTTTGCAGGATTGTTTTTGGTTGATAGTTTTGAAGAATTTTGGCTGAATTTCTTGAAGATTCGAAGACTGTTCTTCGTGTTCTTCATTAATTTCATCAAAATTTTCATCAAAAGTTGACTGATTTGCTTGTTTAATTTTGCAGAATTGTGTTGGAGAATAATCAGAATTTCGAAAAGATTAACCTTCCAAATTTGCAGATCTGCGAGATTAACTGATTGGCGAAATTAGCTGTTTTGACTGACTGGCGAAATTAGCTGTTCTGGCGATTTTGAATGATCTGCGAATTTGACTAGCAAACTTACCGGCGAAGTTAAATCCAAAGGCGACTTTGGTGACCGTGTAATTTTCCACAGCGAAATTACCACGGTTTTCGGCGAATTTACTGGTCGTCGTAATAGCGAAGTAAACCAGCGAATTTGTCTAGCGAACCTTTGAACTTTGACCAGCGAAATTGAACAAAGAACAGACTAACGAAATTAAACATTGACCCAGCGAAATTAACTAAAAACCAGCGAATTTAGGAGAGAAATTAAGTGGTGGAATTTCAGTTGGCAAGCGTCGAAAAAATTTCAGTTGATCCGTAGCTCGTTTGACAAAACCATTTGCACCGTTGAATTCGTGTGATTTTTAGGACAAAAAAAAAATCCCGAATTCGGTTTTTGACATTATATATCATTGGACTCGTCTTTTCGAGACGATTCTAACGGTGTAATTTGGTAACCACTGTTTTCGGACAAATTTTGTACGGTTTTCTCAGTCTGTTAACGTTAAAATGTCAAACATGTCTACTTTGAACGAGTTGTTGAAGATGGAGCATGAGGTTGGTACTACCAACAAACCACCTAAGATGATGAAGGTGGAAAATTATCTGACATGGAAGGATCGTTTTCAGTCCTTCATTGAATATCAGGATATGCGCATGTGGATATGCATCGAAGATGGGTACGTGAATCCTACACACGACTTTGAGGGCAGACCACGTAGAACTGAATATGTGAACATGCAAGATAATGATAAAAAGATGTATGAGGCTGAAAAGAGAGCCTTGGCTGCAATCAAAATGTCACTACCCGACAGCATCAAACATACCTTCAAAAAGTACACTAACTCAAAGGATATGTGGGATGCTTTGGAGAAAAGATACGCTGGTAATGCTGATGTCAAGAAGAACAAGATTGATCTACTGAAGAAGCAGTTTGCTGTTTTCAAGTACATGAAGCATGAGTCACTTGAAGACGTCATCACTCGTTACTACCATCTGATGTCAGAAATGGACAATTATGAGATCGATTGCTATTCTGACGTAGAGAAGAATGACAAGCTGCTAGATGCTTTGCCTACTAAGTGGGATATCTACACTTTAATGATCAAGGGTGAAGCAGATTATGAAACAAAAGAGCTTGAAGAGGTTGTAGGAAAGTTGAGAGCTTATGAGCTCAGCATGAAGAAGAAAGATACTGGATATGATCAGGTTCAAGATCCGGCAGTGTACAATGGGCTTACATCTTCTTCATCTCACAAGGCTTCTAGCGACTCTGCTACTGCGTTTTTATCATGTGAGAATGAGCAGGTTATGGTGAATCAGGATGGTGATGTGTGTTTTGTTGCTGCTTCAGGAGGATCATCAGGAGTTAAGAAAACATCAGCTTCTAAGCAGAGTACTACTGCTAAGTCAATGCCAATGAGTGTGAAGTCTGCTGAAGAGCATCTGGCTCTGCTTGCTTCGTTTGTTGCTTCCTATGAAAACTATATTCAGGGAAAGATTTCTGATCCTGCTACTTTAGATGAAGACTATGATCAGATTGACCCTGATGATCTTGAAGAGATGGATTTGCAATGGCAAATGGCCATGATTTCTAGGCGTGTGAAAAGGTTCATGAACAGAACAGGAAGAAAGTTTGTGGGAAGGCGTGTTGGTTTCGACAAGACCAAAGTGAGGTGCTTTAATTGTCAAAGTTATGGGCACTTTGCTAGGGAATGTCAGAAACAAAAGCAAGATAATTCGAGCCAGAGTTCAAACAACAGGAATGCATCAAACAACTCTAGCTCAAAGGCGTTGATCTCTACTGCAAGAGAGGGTTCATATGATTGGAGCATTCACTTAGAAAATGATGGGGATGTCACTCAAGCATTCATGGCAGAGATTACTCCAGTCGATGATGGTGAAGCTAAAGTAGATGATGCTGAAGTGAAAGTGGATGCTGAGGTGAAGGTAGAGAATAGAGCTGAAGAAAAGAAGGTTGATCAGACAACAGGTGCTGAAGATGAAAAACAAAAGTCTGAATATGAAAAAGAAGTTGAGGAAAAGGATGCTAAGTATAAACAATTGGAAGCTCAGCTTGCAGCTCTAATGGCCAACCTTGACAAAAAAACAGGAGAGGTAAAATCTAATTCTGTGTGTTTAAAATGTCGTGAACTACAGGGTGAGGTTGACAGGTTGTCTGCACAAAACAAAAGTTTGGTAAGCGAAATGTCTAACATTAAAGAATCAAACTTTTTTGCTAAAAGAAATGAAACGTCATACTTGAAGAAAATAAAAGGTTATGAAAGTGAAATTGAAGCCGTAACCTGCAAATTAAATGAAAAACTTCAAGTCATAGACTTAGCTCATGACATGATGGCTGAGAAAACAAAAGAGATTTCTGATAAAAACAAAGAGTTGTCAGATGCTCAACTTAGAATTGTTGAACTTGAAAAGAAATTGGGTCAATTCAGGGATTCTACTTTTGTTATGAAACATATGATGGGTGGGTTAAAGAAGAGTAATGACAAGACTAGTGTGGGATTCCAAGGCTATAATGAAGTCCCACCTCCTCTTAGTCATGATTATTCATTCCTACCTGATGAAGATGAGCTAACAAAGTTTATGTCAACAGCACCAAGTAGTTCCACAGCAAGTCGAGGTGATGAGTCTGAGAGAGGTGATGCTAAGAAGGATAATAACAGCAAACCAGTTTTGAAAAAGAACACTTCACAACCTAAGAATAAAAATTCGACTTTTGCTAAAAAGATAAATTTTGTTCAAGGAAGTGACATGAAAAATGAGACAGCTGTTATTGAAAATGAATCGAACGTAGAGTTTGCTAAAAATAAAAACAAAGAAAATTCTGAAATTAAGCAAACTGAACCAGATTCTTCTAAAGCATCATCATCAAAGCCTGAATCTAGTTCAAAGGCTACAGATAAGAAGTCTTCGAAAAGGATGTCGTGCTTCAAATGTCACACCAAAGGACATGTAGCTAGCTGCTGTCCTAACAAAAAGAATGAAGCACAAGTGAATGAGAGGAAGAGAGAGAAGTCACCAGAGAAAAGTGGTGATAAGCAGGAGAGAGAGTCCAACTCTCCAAAGAAATCTACTCCTAAGCAACCAGAGACAGTTGCCGTTGGTGTGGATAAGGCTGAAAAAGGAACTCCACAAGTTCCTCGTTTTCAAAGAAATCAACCTAGATTTCAACCTAGATCTCCACCAGGCAGATTTGAGAGACCTAGAAGCAGTTCACCAAGAATGAACAACCAAAATACAAATAATTTCAGAAGTCAAGGTCAATATCAAAATCGATACCAAAATAATGGTGGTCGAAATTTTTATAACAATGGCTTTAGAAATTATAATAATAATGCTTCTTGGAATCAAAATCAAAATTTTCAAAGGTCAAATAGTCCAAACACACATAGGAACCCTCAGGACCAAAGACCTAGTGGAAATCAAAATCAAATTCCAACCGGTCTAAGATCCAAGACTCCAGTTAGGAGTAATGGATATTGGATGGATGTTCCGGTGGTTGGTGAATTTGGACGACCCAAGACCATTAAGGCTTGGGTCCCCCAATCTAACTAATTTCTTGGTTGGTGTGTGCAGGAGCTGCTAAGGAGGATTATCAACTTGTGGTATGTTGATAGTGGCTGCTCTAGGCACATGACGGGGGATGCGAGAGTGTTGACTGAGTTTGAAAAATATGATGGAAGACAAGTAAATTTTGCGGGTGCGAAAGGTGGTAGAATTACTGGACGAGGAAAGGTGACCAATGGGAAGATCACGCTGGACAAAGTGAACTATGTGGAGCAGCTTAAACACAATCTTATGAGCGTGTCACAAGTCTGCGACAAGGGTCACTCGGTCCATTTTACCAAGACTGAAGCATTAGTGTTGAAACCAGGTTTGGAGATACCGGACGATTGGATAGTGATGCGAGCGCCAAGGAGAAATGACACTTATGTCATGGACATGGGTGCTAAGGATCCAACTGTTGTGGTGGCGTGTTTACTATCAAAAGCATCTGAAGCTGAATCGATGTTGTGGCACAAACGCATGGCCCATATTCACTATCGCAAAATGAACTATCTTGTTAAAAATGAGCTAGTGAAAGGGGTTCCATTGCGGAGGTTTCAAGTGGAAGACAAATATCTTCCATGTCAAAAGGGAAAACAACATAAGAAACCTCATAAATCAAAAACAGTAAATTCCATAGATGCCCCTTACGAATTACTTCACATGGATTTATTCGGTCCAGTGAACATGAGGAGCATAGGTGGAAAGTACTATTGTTTAGTTGTCACTGATGATTACTCACGTTATTCATGGGTTTTCTTTTTAGGTACAAAAGATGAGACAGCAGAGATGTTGATAGATCTTTTTACAAAATTGGAAAACGTCCATGATGCAAAGATCAAGAGGATAAGGAGTGATAATGGCACGAAGTTCAAGAATCGTATTCTGGATCTCTACTGTCTTCGCAAGGGAATTGAACATCAATATTCTGCTCCTTATACGCCTCAACAGAATGGAGTTGCTGAGAGGAAAAACAGGACGTTGATTGAAGCCGCTAGGACAATGCTTTCAGATTCTAAGCTACCAGTTCTTTTCTGGGGAGAAGCTGTGAATACAGCTTGCTATGTCCTAAACAAAGTTTTGACTGTTAAACGTTTAAACAAAACTTGTCATGAATTAATGTTTAACAAGAAACCAAACTTAGAAGGCTTTGAACCATTTGGATTACCCTGCACCATTGTGCGAAATAAAGATAAACAAACATTCGGTGAGGTGGCTGACGAGGGCTACTTTCTAGGTTATGTACCTGGCGCACCGAATAAAAGGGTTTTTAATCTAAAAACTGGTAACATTGAGGTTGTGTTTAATGTTGAAATTACTTCTTACAAACCTCAACAGTCAACGAGTGGACCAGCTATATTATATGATTATGAAAGTGTTTTTAAATCATTTAATATACCTGAGTTTTCCAATGCAGATGAGTCTCAGCTGATTCAAACAGTGATTGGTGATGATGAAGGCGAGTTCATGCCTAGATCAAATGTTGATATGACAGATGCTCCGGATTCTTCCCAAGATGCTGCTAATACTGATTCAAGTGACGATGAACCCGAACCCAATCAGGGGGAGGATTTCATTAATCCGTTTGCGAATCAGCACATTCAGGGGGAGGTTGGATCAAACCTGCGTGACAATTTGGAAGTCGATGCGGTTGCTACTACACGAGCAAATAGGGATCATCCAGTTGACATGATACTTGGAGATCCTACTGCAGGTGTTCAGACGCGAAGAAGCATAGCAGCGAATACTGGTTTATTTGTGTCGATTGAGAAGACTGGGATTGTGAACGAATGCTTGTATAGTTGCTTTATTTCCCAAGAGGAGCCGAAGAACATTCATATGGCTCTTAAAGACAATTCATGGGTTGAAGCTATGCAAGAGGAATTGGCCCAGTTTGCTAAGTTGAAAGTTTGGGAGTTGGTTGATCTTCCTAAAGGTGAAAGAGAGATTGGCACTAAATGGGTGTTTAGGTGCAAGAAGGATGAAAGAGGTATAGTCACGCGAAACAAGGCTCGATTGGTGGTCAAAGGTTTCAATCAGCAAGAAGGGATAGATTACAATGAGGTGTTTGCACCAGTGGCAAGGTTGGAGGCAATTCGTTTGTTTCTGGCTTTCGCAACTTTCAAGGGCTTTAAAGTTTACCAACTAGACGTGAAGAGTGCATTTCTTTACGGGAAAGTCCAAGAAGTGGTGTATGTCTCACAACTAGATGGGTTCGTTGATCCAGATTATCCAGATCGAGTGTACAAACTTGATAAGGCTTTGTATGGGTTGCATCAAGCTCCCAGGGCGTGGTACGAGACACTGTCTACACATCTGATCAAGAATGGTTTTAAAAGAGGTCAGATCGACAGTACACTGTTCATCAAGAGGAAGAAGGAAGATTTTCTGCTTGTACAGGTATACGTGGATGACATCATCTTTGGGTCATCTGATGAAAGCATGTGTAAAGAGTTCGAGCAGGTGATGAAGAGCAAGTTCGAAATGAGTGCTATGGGTGAGCTGTCCTACTTTCTGGGATTACAAGTTGAACAGAAGGCGGATGGGATGTTTATTCATCAAACAAAGTATGTGTATGACATTTTGAGTCGGTTCAAAATGAATGATTGCACTACTTCCAACACACCCATATGTGAAAATCACAATCTTGGCCCAGATCATGAAAGTACTGAAGACGTTGATCCTACTCAATACAGGGCAATGATTGGTTCTCTAATGTACTTGACTGCTTCAAGACCTGACATCATGTTTGTCGTATGCTTGTGTGCCAGATATCAGGCGAATCCTAAAGAGTCACACATGAAAGCAGTGAAGCGAATTATTCGTTACTTGAAGGGGAAACCTAAACTTGGGTTATGGTATCCAGCTGATAGTGATTTGACGTTTGTTGCTTACACTGACTCAGACTTTGGAGGATGCAAGTCGAACAGAAAGTCAACAACAGGTGGTTGTCAGTTCTTAGGAGGCAGGATCGTGTCTTGGCAATGTAAGAAGCAATCCTGTGTGTCTACCTCTACGTGTGAAGCTGAATATATTGCTGCTGGAAGCTGCTGCTCTCAGGTTCTCTGGATTCAACAGCAGATGCGCGATTACGGTTTGGATTTCACTCGTACTCCTATTATGATAGACAATAATGCCACTATTTCAATAACTAATAATCCCGTGAACCACAGTCGTACAAAACATATTGACATACGTCATCATTTTATACGGGATTGTGCTGAAAAGAGACTAATTGAATTACATCGAGTCGACACAGAGGATAACCTGGCAGATCTTTATACTAAAGCATTTGACAGGGCTCGCTTTGAACATTTAGTCGAACTCAACGGGATGAGGAATCCTGAATAACTGGTTTTTCATAAGAATTTTTGTAAATAGTTTACTGTTTTTCTTAAAAATCAAAAATAAAAAAAATTGAAAAATCAAAAACATAAAAAAAATAGAAAAACAAAAATGAGATTTCACTGTGTGAAAAAGAAGAAATGATAGTACATCAGCAAGTTAGACTGTCACACTGAACTTGAACCATAAATTGCTTAAGTGTGATAGCAGCTTCATTATATGATGTACCAGTAGGCAAAAAGCATGAAATAATCAACTTACCAATGTGATATAAACTTAAATGAACTGAATATGAGTGGGGAACACATCAGTGGTGTATGGTTTAATGACCTTAATTCTTGCGTTGATAGATTGCCAAAAATCTGAAGTTTTGGGTCTTTATACTGTTGTTTCAACTAGGGATATCTTGGCTGCCTGTCTGTTAGAACTAAAATTGTACATGACCCCAGGAAAGATAATCACTTGGAATTAGCTCATTTCTATTTGAATGTCTGTATATTTCCCGATACACACAATTTTGATCTGATTCTGAAATCTTCTCTGAAAAAAAGTCGTGTACCTCCTCTGCTGCATCCAGATATATGCTGACCTGGAGGTGCTAGGCAACGACAGCTTCTGCTGCATCCAGATACATGCTGACCTAGCTGTACGTTGTCGCGCTATAGATCTACTACACCCGAAAGAGGCCCTCAAGTGCCCAAAAGAAACCCAAGAAACCTATATCAAATTGAGAAAATCTCATTTGATTTGTATATTATACCATCTCTGCTAAAGATCTATTCTTTTCTCTTCTCAACCTATTCCCAGTTAAGATTTCAGAAATCTGGATTGGACTTGTGAAATATGTGGTAGGGAAGATACTTGCATGATAGAGTGTGCTGTTTATATTTCCAGGATTTGATTTGTATTTATTTGGGTGTTCATAGTTAAGCAATTAAAACATGATAAAACAGATTATATGCAGACCTAGACACAGTAAGGATATCTTAAAGGATGACCTCAGTATACTCACCTACGACGATGAATCTTTGTGCATACCTTGATCGTGGGGGTATATCCTGAAGTGGGACATGCTCGTATTTCAGAAAATAAAATTACCTTAGCGTATCATATGGTAATGGTACTTGAAATGTTCATGCATTTTGTTTAAGTGGACAAACATACTGGTAATCATCGTGAACTGCTTTCACTAAAAATTGAATAAAGAATTATCTAATTGTGTGAAACAGTTTGATTGTGCTGATATGATCTTCTTACCAGTGATTCTCACAAAAATAGAGTGTTTATTGCTTTTGTATTTACTTGTTTTCAGAAAAATATAAAAATCCAAAAATAGTGTTTTTTTTCTGTTTAAAATTCTTAACGTACGGAAAACTGTTATTCATGGAGGAATTGTTACTGATAGGGGGAGACGGTGTTAGTAAGTGAGTTCAAATTTTAACTTCTGCAGGTTCTTGTGTGTTGAGCAAAATGTTTTGTGTATTGATGATTTTGAAAGAGCTTAATCTGTTACACAGTTTAACTAATCTCTTGAAAAATAATAATTTATTTACCTTATGTTGAAAAATTCTTATGGTTTCTCGAGATGTTGGTTTTATAGTGTTCAGATTGAAGCGGTTTGTTGCTGAGAAGTTGCTGTGAAGTGTGAAGATGAGAGTTTGATTGGCTGCATGGTAGAACCTCCTTTCTAAATTGCAGACAAGATTGAAGAGTTTGAAGATTGCTTTGCAAATGCTAAATTGGAGTTTACTCAAACCCTAACGTGTTGAAGATTTGGTGATTGGATGCATCAGCTTAGGGGGAGTCTGTTGCTGACAGAAGCTGTTGAAGCTGAAGCTATCCAAAGACCAAAGACAGTGCAACATTACTTGAAGATTGCAAGAAGACCGAAGACAAAGTTTTGACTCAAGACAAAGTTTTTATGAAGCTATTGTCAAGGGGGAGTTTGTTGGTGCATGTTTGTGACAACAGCTTAGATTTGGTCTTTGGATATCTTGTAATTAGTTAAACGATAAACAGTTAGCGGGTTTAGCTTTGTAATAGTTAGTTGTAGTGTTTGGGCTAACTAAACCCAAAGGATTGGGTGATGGGGGGCGAATTGGGCCTGTCCAATTCGCAGCCCAGGAGTCTTTAACCTAGCCCAGTTGTAAACCTTGTGTTATATAAACAAGGTTAGACATTAGGGTTAAGGTTAATCAGCCAAAACAATATTTGAGAGAGTAATTTCGTGAGAGCTAGTACTTGGACGAAATTAGGGTTTGTGGTTAGGGTTTGATTGATTGTAATCAGTCTTGATAGATAATCAATAAAACCCGGTTTGAAAGTGATTTGCTGTTTCTGTTTCCTACACGTTTTCTGCTAATTCTGATCAAGAGGATTCCGCACTCTTGATTGGAAAGACGATTCTGTGACGATCCATAGACTCGAGGGGACCTACATCCACGTCTGAGAAATCAGAAGTGAGTGAGTCACCTACTATCAACGATGCTTCACATGAGGAAACAGAAGAATCTCAAACTGAATCAATAGCTTCTTCTGATTCAATTAGTGACTCCCATGAAAAGACTGACAGTGATAACTCAGAGTCAGTTGATTCAGTGGATTCAATAAATGAATCACCTGAAACTGTTGACTCAAGTTTGATCAAAGAAGAATCAGAAACAATTACAGGAGTATCTGTTGAGTTGAATGGTAAAGCAACCACAGAAGCCCCTGCTAAATGTTCGAAAGAAAACAACTCTGATTCTTCAGAAACAATCGAATCACAAGAAGCTGAGAGAAATTCTGCAGCTTCAAGTGATGATGTTTATGAGAAAATTGATGTTACTAACCCTGTTGCTTCAAATGCAGACCAAGTAATTATTGAAGATTGGGTAGATGAAGATGATGAGGATGACATTGTTTTGAAAAATAAAATTCAGAAAAACAATTTTTTAGTTTCTAAAAAATCAAACAATATTTCAATTTCTTCTGATGCTTTGAATTGTGTGGGCTCTGTTTTTAAGAGCGATGAATGTTCTAACATTTATTTTGGTTCTATTTGTGTGGATTTGAACTCAGTTGTTTTGCCTAATAAAGCTGATAAATCTAAAAATCTTTTGGTAAAACAAACTAAGGGAGGAAACGAAGCTAAGTATATTCCTCCAAAATCAAGATTAAACAAGCAAACTAAGAATCGTTCAGTTTCTAAAGACAAATCTAAACATGTCTCGTTTGCATCTCAGGAACCACACAAGCCCTCAGGTTCTGCAAAGTCTGATGGATGTCCATCAAAACCACAAGTGAAACGACAAATATGTTACACATGTGGAATTGCTGGACATATTGCAAGAAATTGTCAGCATTGTCCTGGTAAGCAAAAAGGGGGAGAGCATCAGAAGGCTCCAAAAGAGAATGCCAAGCATCCAAAACAGGAAAAGTTTTTAAAAACTAAACCTGTTAGGAAACTGAATTCCAAAATGAAGCCTTCTGATGGAGATTGGAACAAAGCTAAACAAATGAAAAATAACTTACAAAATCGCATTCCAAACTCTAATTCTGGTTTGCCTAAAGCATCCAAGAAATTGGAGAGTCCTAGGCAAGTTTGGAGACCCAAGAGTAATGTTCCAAACAACTCTCCCAAATCATCATGCATCAATAATCAACCTATCTACTCTAAAGAAAAGTTGATTTGGATGCAAGTAACGTACGTTAATGCACAGGGTGTACCCACCACGACTATGGCTTGGGTACCAAAATCTAACTAAACCCGCGTAATGTACAGGAACGGTTGTGGAGGGCTGTCATTAGACTTTGGGTTATTGACAGTGGCTGTTCCAGGCATATGACTGGCGATCTGTCCCAACTTTCCGATCTTGAGGAATTTAACGGAGGATATGTTGCGTTTGCGGGTGGCGAGAAGGGAAAGATCACACGAAGAGGCACAGTCAAGAATGGTGATCTCTGTTTCAAAGATGTCAATTACATTCCTGAGTAGAAGCACAGTCTGCTGAGTGTAGCTCAGATATGCGACAATGGTTACTCAACTCATTTCAATGATAAACACTATTTTATTTTGAAACCAGGAATGGTCATTCCTGATGAATGGATTTTGCTGAAATCTGAACGAAAAGGCAACGCTTATGTCATTGACATGAATAAACCTCCCATTGAAGGTGTTGCCTGTTTGTTTACCAAACTCTCTGAGCACAATGTTATGCTGTGGCATCATCGTTTAGGACATTCTAATGTGAAAAATCTAAACCGTCTTGCAAAAATGGGGTTGGTGAGGGGTCTACCTGTGGAAGACTTCATAACCTTTGAAAAATGCGTCTCTTGTGCAAAGGGTAAACAACATCGAAAACCACACTTTCCCAAAACTGTAAACACTATTAACAGTATAATGCAACTTATTCACATGGATGTTTTTGGCCTAGTGAATGTGCTCAGTCTGTCTGGAAAGTCTTACTGTCTTGTAACTACTGATGATTACTCACGTTTTACTTGGGTTTTCTTCTTAGTTAACAAAAGTGAGACTGCAGAATTAGTCAAGAGATTCATAATTTTTATGGAGAATCAGACGAGCAAGAAAGTGAAAGGGATTCGAAGCGACAATGGAACCGAATTCAAGAATGCTGAGTTGAATTTCTTTTGTGCCGAGAAGGGAATCTCTCGACAATACAGTGCTGCTAGAACTCCTCAACAAAATGGAGTTGCTGAAAGAATGAATAGAACTCTGATTGAAGCAGCTCGTACTATGCTTCGTGATTCGAAACTTCCAGTTTTCTTCTTGGAGGAGGCGATTAACACCGCGTGCTACGTTCAAAACAAAGTTGTTATCAACAAAGCACACATGAAGACGCCTCATGAAGTACTGTTTGGAGAGAAACCATACGTGGGGCACTTTAGAGCTTTCGGTTGTCCATGTACTCTTTTGCATCTGGAATCCATACCAAAGTTTGACGCTAGGGGAGATGAATGCTATTTCATTGGATATGCTGGAAAGGCAGCTCATGAAAACAAGATGGCATTTAGAGTGTACAACAAGAAGACTAGACAAATCATTGAGTCCTTTGATGTGCGGTGGCTCGAAGAGAATCTGACAGACGCTGGAAATGGGCCACTTACTCTTTATAATTATGCCCATTTATTCAAATCCTTTGATATTCTTGATGATCCTCCTGTTGCTCATGCAGGTACTTCTGGTACAACAAATGTCGCTGCTCGACCCTCAATTGTTTCTCCTAATGCTGAAGAAGAGGGGGATGTTGAATTTGAGGGGGATTCTACAGCTGTGGGGGATCACACACCTGTAGTCTCCTCTTCAACATCTACAGTTGAGGTTCAAGTGGCTCCAGATTACTCTGACATTCTTAATGATGGAGGGGAGGGGTTGGACTCGTCTGATGAGGAAGACACACCCTTTGATCAAAACGACATGTTTGGTGGTCCCATTCCTGAAGAGTTTATCGCAAATGGTGAAGAAGAAGAGCAAGTCACTGACCAAACTGAGTTAGTAGCAGTTGATCACTTAACGAATGTTTCTCCAACTGGAACTGCACCAGAAATTGCCATTCCTGCTAGTGTTCAGCGTGATCATCCCATCGAAAATGTGATTGGACCAGTAGATGCAGGAGTGTTAACTAGAGTCAGTCAGGAATTATCAACAATTGTTTGTTTTCATGTTTCATCTCTCAAATCGAGCCAAAGACTACTGATGCGGCTCTTTTGGAACCTAGCTGGGTAGACGCGATGCAAGATAAGTTGAATCAGTTTGAGAAACTGAAAGTATGGAAGCTAGTTGCTTTACCTGCTGGAAAGAAGTCACTCGGAACTAGATGGGTTTATCGAAATAAGAGAGATGATAGCGGAGTAATTGTCAGAAACAAAGCAAGAGTGGTTGTCCAAGGGTTTAGACAGATAGAAGGCCTTGACTACGATGAGGTGTATGCTCTAGTAGCTCGACTGGAGGCGATCAGAATGTTTCTGGCATATGCTTCATACATGGGATTCAAGGTCTATCAAATGGATGTCAAGACGGCGTTTCTCTACGGCAAAGTAAAGGAAGAAATATATGTTTCACAGCCACTGGGTTTTGTGAACAAACAGTGTCCCCGTCACGTGTATAAGCTTGATAAGGCGTTATATGGGTTACACCAGGCTCCTCGTGCTTGGTATGCTACTCTTACAGAACATCTGCTTGCCCATGGATACACTCGGGGTGTGATAGATCAGACACTGTTCATTCGAAAAGTGGGAGAGGATCAAATCTTGGTGCAGATCTATGTGGACGACATCATTTTCGGATCCACTAATGATGCACTGTGCAAGGAGTTTGAAGAAGTTATGAAGAAGCAATTTGAAATGAGTGCGTTGGGAGAAATGAATTTCTTTCTAGGTCTGCGGATTCGACAAGATTCCAAAGGAATTCTCATCCATCAAGGAAAATATGTCGATGATATTCTTGCAAAATTCAAACTTCAAGATGTTAAACCTGCAAACACTCCTATAGCAGAAAGACCAATACTGACAGAAGATACAGAAGGGAAGCCGTTGATGCTACACTGTACCGGTCGATGATTGGTTCGTTGATGTATTTGACAGCCAGTAGACCAGATGTCATGTTTGCTGTGTGTCAGTGTGCTCGCTATCAGGCTGCTCCTAAACTTTCTCATTTAAAAGCTGTTCAGAGAATCTTTCGATATCTTAAGGGCAGGCCTCGGCTTGGACTTTTGTATCGAAAAGAGTCTCCATTTGATCTGTGTGCTATTTCTGACAGCAATTTTGGAGGTACTGGCCAAGACCTGAAATCTACGTCAGCTGGATGCCAGTTTCTGGGGGATTGCCTCATCTCCTGGCAATGCAAGAAGCAGCAAACTGTCTCATTATCTCCTGCAGAAGCGGAATATGTGGCTGCTTCAGCCTGCTGCTCACAGGGTATCTGGATTCAACACCAGCTGGTGGACTACGGTTTGAATTTCTCCCAAACTCCTATTTATTGTGACAATGATGCAGCTATCCAAATAGTGAAAAATCCGGTGTATTTTTCTAAAAGCAAGCACAGTGCCATAAAAATTCACTTTATTCGTGATTCTTTCAACCAGGGTTTAATTAAAATGGAACAAATTCATACTGACGACAATGTCGCAGACATTTTTACAAAACCCGTTGATAGAGCATGTTTTCTTGCTCTTCTCGAACTTCTCAAAATGGTCGAATTTGAGGATTGACCGCGGTCACACAAAAATATTTTTCTTCGCTTCTGTAAATTTGTTTCTTAAAATAACTTTTCTTTCATTTTAAGTAAAAATTTAGGGGGATGTAGTCTCTTAGAAAAATACAAAAATAGTCTCTGTTTTGCCATGCCTTGACTACAAACCGGGAAATGAAATAAATTTTCACATTATGGTTAAGGGCTGACTCATGTAAGACCAGCATCGAAATAGTCTGACTCTAGCATGATGTGTTGGTAGGCTCTATCCTTAAGACCGAAAACGTTGGCTGTGTCTGTTTAGAACTAAAATTGTACATGACCTCAGGAAAGAAAGTCTCTTGGAATTAGCTCATTTCTATTTGAATGCTTGTATGTTGTCCTGATACACACAATTTTGATCTAATTCTGAAATCTTCTCTAAAAAAAGTGGTGTACCTCCTCTGCTGCATCCAGATACATGCTGACCTGGAGGTGCTAGGCAACGACAGCTTCTGCTGCATCCAGATACATGCTGACCTAGCTGTACGTTGTATTTCTATAGATCTAATACACCCGAAAGAGGCCCTCAAGTGCCCAAAAGAAACCCCAAGAATCCTATATCAAATTGAGAAAAACTCATTTGATCTGTATATTATACCATCTCTGCCAAAGATCTATTCTGTTCTCTTCTCAACCTATTCCCAGTTAAGGTTTCAGAAATCTGGATTGGACTTGTGAAATATGTAGTAGGGAAGATACTTGCATGATAGAGTGTGTTGTTTGTATTTCCTGGATTAGATTAGTATTTGTTTGGGTGTTCATTGTTAAGAAATCAAAACATGATAAAATTTGTTACATGCAGTTATATGGAAAAGGTCTAGGGAGACGAGTTTAGGTGGACAAATATACTGGCAATCATCCAGATCATTCAGTAGTAGATCAGTGTTGATAAGTGTGGTCAAGCCCGAAACTCCGTGATTTGATCCCGTAAGAAAAATGCATGCATAAAGGACGTGAAATATTGTGTTGCTGTAAATATCTCGTAGTGTCTCCTTTCTATAATTTCTTTTTGTGTGGTGTAAATATTTTGTCATTGTGTTATTTCTATATAAAATCTTGTGGCCGTGTTGTCGTGAATCGAAGGAGACCGAATTTTCAATAAAATTCCTTGCACAAAGGATTTGGTCATCGGGATCTGAGCTGGGCCCACCGTGAACTTGGTGGGCCCCACAAAATCTAAACACTTTTCATAATCTCTAATCGGTAACTAATTGGTAAAAAAAAGGGTATGCAAGATGACGGCTGGGCCCACCGCAGACTTGGTGGGCCCTCAGTTGAAAATCCATTATAATTAGGTATGGGGTCTTGTGCGATTCATTGGGGATATCGTCAAATTATTGAATTTGAAAAATTACTGTTTTCTCAAAACCTTCACAAGCTCCGATCGCACAAGTCATCTTGTATCTTCATCATCTTCTGCAATCATGTCTGTTCAGAAAGAAAAATCAAAAGGTTAGTGTTTCTCACTATTTTCTTTTGAATCGGAATTCTGTCATATGCCTAAAGGTAGGTCATTAGGTTTGTTTAAGTGAATGATTAAGTGATAATGGTTGTTTAAAGAGTGTTTCTGTTGAAATCGAAAACGGTTAGGGTTTATAAGTTTTAACAGGTTAAATGATAACTAAAGATTTGATTAAAACCCTAAGTTTTGATCGAGAAAGCATGGTTTGAAACTCTAGACAGTCGCCGGAATACGCAGGTCTGGCCGAAGAAGACGACCGGAGATGGCGAGTGAATTTCACGCGCCGTCAGAATGAATCGAACAATCTGGGGTTGGACGGTTTTGCCCCTGAGATTTTGTGTGAAAAGACTGTGTTGCCCTTGTTTTAAAAAATCTTGTGCGATTGAAAGTTTGTTTGACTTTCGTTGACTAATTCTTGTGCGTTTGACCAGAGTTGAATTGGTCTTGTGCGTTTGACCCTGGTTGGCCGATCTTGTGCGATTGACCTTGTGTTTTATTACTATATTGCCATCGCACAAGATCTGTTTGATCGCACAAGGAACATCCAATCGTACAAGATATTTATGTTGGGCCTGATCCAGTTCATTTGGGCCGATAGTTACACAGTGGACTTGGTTAATTGTTAAGTTATAATTTTGAGTTCTTTTGAACAGAACACAGATGTGTTTTATTTTTAAGGATTTTGAAATTATAATGTATTAGTTTGACCAAGTTTACGATCAAATTACGAAATTTTTGATGTTGACATTCTTGGATCTGTATTTATACAATTCTTTTGTGCAGACACAGGAAAGAAAGCCAAAGGTCCGCATATTCCAGGATGGGAGAAAACCATGAATATTTCTTGTTATTTGTCAGATCCTCCAAAGGGTTTCGAGACGTACAAGTCATTGATAGTGGGTCTAAACACTTACAGACTGGCTCATTCTCTTCGGGAGAATCCAGTCATTCGTGAAGACTGGATTAAAGACTTATGGGATAACTCAACGGCCAAGAAAGGCGATTCAGTGATAAGTCAAAGGTTCGAGGCACAGAGGTTTCAATCAGTGAACAAGACATACAAGATGTATTGTTATTTGGAGATGCAGCTGATGATCCGATAGAGTACTCGAAAGAGAAAGTTATGGAAGTTTTGACTAAAATGAGCTATGAGGGAGCGACTCCTCCTCCCACAATAAAGAAGTTGTTGCATCCATACTGGAGACTTCTGGCTCATATCTATCTGGTGTGCATCAGTGGAAATAAAAGTGGTCTTGACAAATTGACATTGAAGCAAACCTCTGTAGTGGTTTCGGTAGTTGAAGGGTGGAAGTATAATTACTCCAAAAGTGTGTTTGATGACATGTTTGTAAATGTGAAGACATTGAATGAGAAGTACTGGTATAAATTCCCAAGATTTATTCAGATGATCTTAGAAAAGAAGTATCCTAAGCTGCCAGTCACTATGAAAACATATGATGCCAAGATGATGAACCATTCGGTGTTTATATGGATAAATCAGAAGTCTAGAGATAATGTTGGGGTCAAGTATGAGAACAAACGCGCACTAACAAAATTTGGAGTTTTTGCTGAGATTCAAGAGGCAGCACCAACTCAGATCAATGCTATTGTAGCTGAGGAGCATGATGTAGAGATAATCGAGCCTCCTGTTGGTGTTCAAGAGCCAATTAAAAACGTAGATCTGACTGGTATTGAAAGTGAAGAAGATGTTGGAGATGACAGGATGATGGAAGAGGAAGAAGAAGATGAACGTGTTGATGAAAGTGAAACAGAGATAGAGACAATGGATGAAGGCCTTACTGCAGAAACAGTTCACGTGGGTCCTCCTCATGATGAACCTATGTTTACAACTGAAGCTACTGCTGATGATCTTTCGTTAGAAGAACCTGCCGCTGATCTTCAGCCTAGGAAACAAAGCAGAAGAGATCCTAGGCTCAGTGGTGAATTAAATATTCAAGCAACCTCAGAGACATCAAACCCCACTGATACTTCAAGGCCAAAGATCAACTATACTACTTCAAAACTCAATCCCAAGATAATTGATTTCATTTTGGATGAAAGAACTGCAATGTATATGTCTGCTCCTAAACCAGGTGAGTGTTCAAGCAGTGGCCCTTCTGATGCTGATGTAATTAGAGCAGCTGAGTTACTGCAAGCTGCTGCTACTCAAGTTGAAGCAGCAACTAAGTCAAAACAAGTTGAAACTCCTGAAAAAGGTACAACTGCTGATAGTTCCGACAGTGAGGATCTTTTTGAAGAAAATGAGACAACAATCTTGATGCGGAGAATCTCTACTCTTGAAGAAGACAAAATATTCAAGGATGCTCAGATTGCCAGTCTAATGGAAGAATTGGTGGTTAAAAGTCAAAAGATCAATGAATTGGAAACCAACCTGGGAGCTCTTAGCGCTATTGTGATGGATATGAAGCAGAAATTAGAAGGAAAATTTCCTAAAGAGTTTGCTGATCCTCCAAAGGAGTCTACTGCTGAAGAGAGAGAGCAGCAGAGAAAAGAGCATGAAGAAGCAATGAACAGGTACTATGAAAGCACTCCTCGCACAGTAAATCAGAAACCAAGAAAGCGAATGGTGGTTATGAGGAATGTGGGAGCTGAGAGGAACTTGCAGTTCGGTGATCAACCTGATCGGTATGTAATCACCACTGAAAAGAAAAAGAAGGGCAATAGGTCAGGTATCAAAAGCTGGGCATACAACGATGAGAAGGGAATGTTTATTGTGTTGAGAAAGAATAATGAGGTGGAGTATTATCAGAGTTCTGAAGATTTCAACTCCTGGACTCCAGTTGATGTAAGAGAATGGAGCAATGCTGGATTTCATGATCAAGTCAAGAATCCAATTTGCAAAATTGGAGTTAACTTCTTTAACAGGCTGCAGCAACAGGCTCGGGTCAACTTTAAAGATATGAAATTAGCTGAGTCTACTGTTGTTGAAGATGCTGAGGTGTTGGATCCTACTACTGGAAAGCCTTATAAGACGGTAAAGTGGCCGGCAACTAAAGAAGCAAATACAGTGCCTTTGTTAAAAGAGCTTCCGGATAACACTCTAAAGAACTTTCAATTTTGGATGTATGATCCTATTTCTGGTCAAGCTGTGGTTGTCTGTGATGATGCGGAATATCGGTTTATGGATACTCGAGACTTGATGTGCTTTGGTGAAAACGACATCAATCTCTTAGCAAAATCACAAATTCAGAGTGATCCTGAGTACGAGGTGTGTGCCAAGAGTTGGACTGGAGCTGTGGCCCAAATTATGAATCTCAAGTTATGGTCAGGGCAACGTTCGAGGGTTGTGATACAGCTGTTTGGTCCGTATGTGGGGAGAAATATACCGATCTTGCCTGAATTGCGAAGGAAACAAAAGGAACAAGCTAGGAAGCAGAAAAGAAAGGAGCAGTGATTATGAAGACGCCAAGTCAACACAAACCTAGGGGGATATTGTAAGGGCATAAACTAGTATAGGTTTGTGTCTGTCTTGGATTACTAAAGTTGTTTTGGGTTTAAACTATGTAGTGGGCTTGTCTGGTTGTTTTGATCTCCATGGGGTGTGGGCTTGGCCCAGTGTAAAAGGATCTTCTATGCATGTATAAATAGGGGAGTCCTTAGTCATTTTGTGGTTGTTGATTCTTATTGAAACTTTTGTTCTTATGCGACATTGAGTACCAGACGATCCTTGAATCGTGTGCTCCTTGTTATTGAATCAATACATTCTGCTTTTCAATCTTCACATCTTACTTGTATTTCCGCTACTTGTTTGGTGTTTGATATCCGATTGTAGTGATTCTGGACTTAATAATTTCGTCAAGTGGTATGTTGAGGTTCTCATCAGCTAGACACTTTTTGAGATTGGATACGTGGAAGGTTGGATGAACATTACCAAGTTCAGGAGGTAATTCAAGTCTGTAGGCTACCTTACCGATTCTTTCGACGATCTTGAATGGTCCAACATATCTAGGTGCAAGTTTTCCTTTCTTTCCAAATCTGATCACACCTTTCCAAGGTGAGACCTTAAGTAATACACGATCACCGACTTGAAATTCCAAGGGCTTGCGTCGTTGGTCCGCGTAACTTGTCACACCCCCAAAAATCCACCTGCGGAGTATCACCGCTTGGGAGCGTGACTGACCAGGATCAAGCCACCAATCATACAGAACATTGTATAAAGTAAAAGTAATCACATTATAATCCAAACCATTTCCATATGAAAGGTGTTTCCAAAACATAAGTAAGTTAACATTGTTTAGCGGAAGCGTATTATTGTAAAACCCATAGCAAATAAGTATCAGACATCAAAAGTGTTTAACAAGGTGATCACGATCCAAGCCCCACAACGACCAGCTCCTCCGTGTGCAAGCTCCAAGTACCTAACGATCTGCAAGGCATGTAACAGAATGATCAACAAACTAGTTGAGCGAGTTCACATAAAGGAAATGCGTAATAGTAAGTTCATTTGTAATAGGTGGCTCTACTGGGCCGTTTGTATATTTTACTGTGGTGGTGTTCCACGTTTTCCTGTGGTGGTGTTCCACGTTTTCCTGTGGTGGTGTTCCACGTTTTCCTGTGGTGGTGTTCCACGTTTTCCTGTGGTGGTGTTCCACGTTTTCCTGTGGTGGTGTTCCACGTTTTCCTGTGGTGGTGTTCCACGTTTTCCTGTGGTGGTGTTCCACGTTACTGTGTGGTGGTGTTCCACGTTGTATAACCACTAGACTACTCGTAACTATAGGTATCCTTCACAACCGAGGATAGTAAAGTGGTAGTCTAGGCATAGTGTCAATAATGTATCTAATCAACCTTTCAATCCCATTCCCAACACCCCGGGAACCCCATGCCTTGGTAAGAGTGTGAACTCACCTTGGTTTGCTCGGTATGCTAAATAAGTACACGCGCTCACAGTTAATCAATCACGTCCTATTGTATACACGTATAGCAAATCAGTTCATGGTCGGAATATTACGCATGCAATTAATTGTTCACACAGCAGTTAGTTTGCATATCAGCACAACACGTAGTATTACACAAACATGTTCATCACCAAGCATGGCATGTCAATTAATTCAACATATGTTCAATTGTTCAAGACATTATGCAAAACCCTAGTATCTTTCGATCACAATTATCCTAATTATCTATCGAGTCCAACACTTAACTTTCGGACCGAAATGCTTTGTTTCGAACCATTGTTATCTTTCGACCAAAACCATCTTTCGGTCAAGGGTATGGTTCGGTCAATGCTATCTGTCGGTCAAACATCTGTCGGTCAATCTATCCTTCGGTCACTAACGCTATGGTTCGAAGGATAGGTATCTTTCGGTCCAACAATGGTTCGATCAATAAGTATCCTTCGGCAAATAACAGTTACGTTGATCCGATTAACCATTAACACAATTTTCACAAATCTGTTAACATCAACAAGATCAAACAAGCATGCATCTCATGTTTATCAAGAACCCTAATCTTGAAACAAGGTCATTCAAACTATTCGATTAACACACATAAGCCGATTACATAAGCGTGTCCGATTACAATATCTTAAATCACAAGTTATCATCGAATCGTACCACCAATCATCCATTAAACAACATAAATTTCCTATCCGATCGATCACCCTGACTGGATTAACTAACCGATTAACAACCCGATTCGAAATCATGAAATCATTTAACCATAATCACAACATATCCAATGTGCATACAAATTCGATTAATACCCATACGCAATCATCATACAAATCAGTTAATATACAACCAGCCTATTTACATACGATTTGATAATTCCAGAAATCATGTATTGTGGACACTAACCGGGGTAGAAAATAAGAGAATCGATCAGCAAAAATCTTCGTATGAGTTGTGGTTGCCGTCACAGATCAAAAGTGTTCTAGGGTTTTTCTTAGAATAATAACTATCAGTTTACATGCATCCTTATATATACGTATCACAGTAATGGGCCAAGCCCAACAGAACAACTGGGCCGAAACATATCGAAGGATATGTTTCGTGATCCTTCGGACCGAAACAAGGTCGAAGGATATGTTTCGGAGTCTTCGAGTCGAAGGTTATCCTTCGAGGTCCTTCAAGTCCTTCGACTGTATTTTATCTTTCGGACAAAATGTTATTATGATATTTATGATAATAACAATAATAATAATTCTAATATTATTATCTATCACAGCAAATAATCACATATAGGCAAAAATGACAATACATTTCAGTAACACACAATTCGTACAATTTAAGTCTACAATCCAAACAACTAAACAGTCAAAGTCAATGCGCATTTAATGTGAAGGTGAAAGTCAAAAACTCGAGTTGTCACATTATCCCCAACTTAAAAGAAATTTCGTCCCGAAATTTGGTACGCACTTACTGAGGAAGCTAGGTATCGTTCACTGGTTTTCCTGGGGTGTCACATCATCCCCCCGTTGATTTGGAATTTCGTCCCGAAATTCAGTAGTAGTAGCTTCAGCCTCAGAAGTGGATGCATGGTTTTCGAATAACTGGGGATACTTTTCTTTCATCTGGTCTTCGCGTTCCCATGTATACTCTGGGCCACGCTGGGAGTTCCAACGAACTCGCACAAGAGGGATTCTCTTGTGTTTGAGGACCTTAACATCCCGGTCCGTGATTTCAACTGGTTCCTCGACGAACTGCAACCGCTCGTCGATAGTGAGTTCCTTAAAAGGAACTATGAGGGTCTCATCTGACAGGCACTTCTTCAGATTCGACACGTGAAATACATTGTGAACTGCACCGAGTTCAGGAGGTAGGTTTAATCTGTAGGCTACCTTGCCAATCTTTTCTAAGATTTCGAACGGTCCGACGTACCGCGGATTCAGTTTGCCTCTTTTACCAAAACGAACCACACCCTTCCAGGGTGAAACTTCAATAAAACCCGGTCCCCGACCTCAAATTCCAATGGCTTTCTACGCTTGTCCGCGTAGGCTTTCTGACGGTCGCGTGCTGCCGCCATGCGTTGTCGTATCTGTGCTATCTTTTCTGTGGCGTCCACAACAATATCTGGACCCGTAATCTGACTATCCCCCACCTCTGCCCAACAGAGAGGTGACCGGCATTTACGTCCGTACAATGCCTCGAATGGAGCGGCTTGAATGCTGGTATGGTAACTGTTATTGTACGAGAACTCCACCAAAGGGAGGTGCTTTTCCCAGCCGTTGCCGAAATCGATAACACACGCTCGAAGCATGTCTTCTAGAGTTTGAATAGTTCGCTCAGACTGCCCATCCGTCTGAGGATGATATGCTGTGCTCATGTCTAATCGTGAGCCGAAGGATTTGTGCATCGCTTGCCAAAGCTCTGACGTGAATCGTGCATCGCGATCCGAAATAATAGAGGTGGGCACTCCGTGCCTCGAAACGACTTCCTTCAAGTAAACGTCTGCTAAAGTAGAAAACTTATCCGTTTCTTTGATAGCCAAAAAGTGAGCAGACTTTGTGAGTCGATCAACGATTACCCAAATAGTGTCATTCCCACGCTGGGGTCTAGGTAAGCCCGTAACGAAATCCATGGAAATTTCTTCCCATTTCCACTGCGGTATCTTGGGCTGCTGAAGTAGACCAGCTGGCTTCTGATATTCGACCTTGACCCTCGCACAGGTCAAACATTTTTCAACGTAAGTAGCGATGTGAGTCTTCATACTAGGCCACCAATAAGTAGTGCTGATGTCGTGGTACATTTTATCCGACCCTGGATGTACCGAATAGCGAGACTTGTGAGCTTCATCCATTACAAGTTCGCGTAAACCGCCATAAAGTGGGACCCAAATGCGCCCCGTTACGTAGTAGGCGCCGTCTTCCTTTTGTTCCATGCGTTGCCTTGAGCCGCGTAAGGCTTCAGCTTTGACGTTTCCAGGTTTCAGTGCTTCTAACTGGGCAGCTCGTATCTGTGCAGGAAGACTGGACTGAATAGTAAGCTGTAGCGCTCGCGCGCGCTTAGGCAGAGAGTCTTTCCGACTGAGGGCATCAGCCACAACATTGGCCTTGCCTGGATGATACTTGGTGGCGCATTCGTAGTCGTTCAGAAGTTCAACCCATCTCCGTTGACGCATATTCAAATCCTTTTGCTTAAGAATATGCTCGAGACTCCTGTGATCGGTGTAACTCGTGCACCTGGTACCGTACAGGTAGTGTCGCCATATCTTAAGCGCGAAAACAACAGCTCCCAGCTCTAAATCGTGCGTCGTGTAGTTCCGTTCATGAACCTTGAGTTGCCGAGAGGCGTATGCAATAACTTTATCCCGTTGCATCAATACACAACCAAGCCCTTGTATCGATGCGTCACAATAAACCACGAAGTCATCCGTGCCCTCGGGCAGTGAGAGAATAGGCGCGCTGCAAAGCCTATCCTTTAAGTACTGAAAAGCGGTCTCCTGTGTATTACCCCATCTGTAAACGACACCTTTCTGTGTAAGCATAGTGAGTGGTTGCGCGATCTTGGAGAAGTCTTTAATAAATCGCCTGTAGTAACCTGCCAAACCCAAGGATTGGCGTATCTCTGTCGGTGTACGCGGTGCTGGCCAGTTTCTGATCGAATCAACCTTGGATGGATCAACATGAATCCCATCCCTGTTTACCACATGGCCTAAGAAGTGGACTTCACGAAGCCAGAAGTCGCATTTTGAAAACTTTGCGTACAGTTGCTCCTTTCGAAGAAGTTCCAAGATAAGGCGTAAGTGCTGCTCGTGCTCCTCCTGACTCTTGGAGTAAATCAGTATGTCGTCGATGGAGTCAAGAACAATTTGCCTAGGTAGAGTTTGCACACTCTGTTCGTAATGTCCATAAATACGGCGGGTGTGTTTAATAATATCAAACCATTTACCATACCCAACATAAAATATAATAAGTAAAATGATTCATAAAACCCAAAACATTTGATGTTCAAACCAAACTTTGTTCGAATAGCGGAAACATAATAATGAAAAACCCAAAAAGAAGTCATAAGTTCAATTAGCGTTCATTGCGTCTCCTCCTCCTAACATGAAAACTCGACCTCTTGCCTCGTTGCCATTGTTATTGTTGTTTCCCCCGTTGTTGTCGTTGTTCCCGTTGCCCTGGTTATTGTTGTGGTTCTGATTCTGGTTCAACTGAGGACAATCGCGTTTGTAGTGTCCTTCTGCCCCACACTGGAAACATCCCCGGTTTCCACGCTGTGGTTGCTGCTGCTGGTTCTGTGGAGCTGGCGGTGGGAGTTGCTGGTTCTGATTTGCAGGCCGTGGACTCCTACAGTCTTTGGCCTCATGACCCATCTTGAGGCATCTTTGACAACGAACCTTATTACACTGGCCACTGTGATGTTTGTTGCAGGTGTTACACTTTGGAAGGTTTCCTCGATACCCTCCTTGTTTATGGCTGCTAGAGGAGTGCTGACTTGGACTCTGGTAGCTGTCCGTCTTTCGCTGCTGAGACTGCACCTGCACTGAAACTGACCCCTTGCTAGAATCCCCCTCCCATTTTCTTTTACTTTCACTGGGAGTAGCAAGCGTAGTAGAAGCAGTAGCGGTAGTGGTAGCACTGATACGCTTTGGCAGTTTGCCCTGGTCTACTGCCTGATCTGTGATGCGGTGTGCAAGGCGCTGAATTTCCTGGATGTTGTTGAGGTTAGCCGACGTCACGTGGCTCTGGATTTCTGGCGCCAAACCCTTGAGATACAACTCAATGCGCTTGTATGGTGGGTCTACCATGGTTGGACACAGCACAGCCAACTCATTCGACCTCTTGGTGTAAGCTTCGATTTCTGAACCCACCATCTTCAAATTGTACAACTCATCCTCCAACTTGTGGATGTCTTCTCTTGTGCAATATTCCCTCTTAATCAGTTCTTTGAATTCATTCCAGGGTGTGGCGTTAGCAGCCGCCAACCCTAAGATCTGTACTTGCGCATTCCACCAGGTGAGCGCAATCCCTTCAAGAGTGCCAGTGGCGAACTTCACCCTGCGAGCCTCAGGGCATTCACACATTTCAAAAACCGACTCGAGCTTTTCAAACCAGTGGAGGAGTCCAACTGCCCCCTCCGTGCCACTGAACGAGCTAGGACGACAGTCCATGAAATTCTTGAATGTGCACCCAGGTTGTTGCTGAGCGGGTTGACCTGCTTGGGCGGCTGCAACTGCCGCAGCAACGAGAGCCTCTAGCTGGGCTTGAGTCATGGTAATTCGTGCGGCCATTGATCTTCACATCAAAGGCAACATAAGTGAGAAAGGTTCGCGAATAGTGCGATGACAGAAGAGTGTAAGCACATGAGTATTCTCATGCTATGACAAGTTGTGAGCAAGGTAATGTAAGCATACTACGAGCAAAGTTCTAAGCAAATTCTAGCATGTAGGCAATAAACATAAACCTTATTACCTAAGAAGTTGAGTCTTGCACGTGGAGCGAAGCGTCGTTGTGGATCGTTGAGAGCACTGTTCTGGTTATAGTCTGGTTTTAATAAAAACGTTTTCCCCTTATTAAAACCAAGTTCTCTATAACCAATGGCTCTGATACCAATCTGTCACACCCCCAAAAATCCACCTGCGGAGTATCACCGCTTGGGAGCGTGACTGACCAGGATCAAGCCACCAATCATACAGAACATTGTATAAAGTAAAAGTAATCACATTATAATCCAAACCATTTCCATATGAAAGGTGTTTCCAAAACATAAGTAAGTTAACATTGTTTAGCGGAAGCGTATTATTGTAAAACCCATAGCAAATAAGTATCAGACATCAAAAGTGTTTAACAAGGTGATCACGATCCAAGCCCCACAACGACCAGCTCCTCCGTGTGCAAGCTCCAAGTACCTAACGATCTGCAAGGCATGTAACAGAATGATCAACAAACTAGTTGAGCGAGTTCACATAAAGGAAATGCGTAATAGTAAGTTCATTTGTAATAGGTGGCTCTACTGGGCCGTTTGTATATTTTACTGTGGTGGTGTTCCACGTTTTCCTGTGGTGGTGTTCCACGTTTTCCTGTGGTGGTGTTCCACGTTTTCCTGTGGTGGTGTTCCACGTTTTCCTGTGGTGGTGTTCCACGTTTTCCTGTGGTGGTGTTCCACGTTTTCCTGTGGTGGTGTTCCACGTTTTCCTGTGGTGGTGTTCCACGTTACTGTGTGGTGGTGTTCCACGTTGTATAACCACTAGACTACTCGTAACTATAGGTATCCTTCACAACCGAGGATAGTAAAGTGGTAGTCTAGGCATAGTGTCAATAATGTATCTAATCAACCTTTCAATCCCATTCCCAACACCCCGGGAACCCCATGCCTTGGTAAGAGTGTGAACTCACCTTGGTTTGCTCGGTATGCTAAATAAGTACACGCGCTCACAGTTAATCAATCACGTCCTATTGTATACACGTATAGCAAATCAGTTCATGGTCGGAATATTACGCATGCAATTAATTGTTCACACAGCAGTTAGTTTGCATATCAGCACAACACGTAGTATTACACAAACATGTTCATCACCAAGCATGGCATGTCAATTAATTCAACATATGTTCAATTGTTCAAGACATTATGCAAAACCCTAGTATCTTTCGATCACAATTATCCTAATTATCTATCGAGTCCAACACTTAACTTTCGGACCGAAATGCTTTGTTTCGAACCATTGTTATCTTTCGACCAAAACCATCTTTCGGTCAAGGGTATGGTTCGGTCAATGCTATCTGTCGGTCAAACATCTGTCGGTCAATCTATCCTTCGGTCACTAACGCTATGGTTCGAAGGATAGGTATCTTTCGGTCCAACAATGGTTCGATCAATAAGTATCCTTCGGCAAATAACAGTTACGTTGATCCGATTAACCATTAACACAATTTTCACAAATCTGTTAACATCAACAAGATCAAACAAGCATGCATCTCATGTTTATCAAGAACCCTAATCTTGAAACAAGGTCATTCAAACTATTCGATTAACACACATAAGCCGATTACATAAGCGTGTCCGATTACAATATCTTAAATCACAAGTTATCATCGAATCGTACCACCAATCATCCATTAAACAACATAAATTTCCTATCCGATCGATCACCCTGACTGGATTAACTAACCGATTAACAACACGATTCGAAATCATGAAATCATTTAACCATAATCACAACATATCCAATGTGCATACAAATTCGATTAATACCCATACGCAATCATCATACAAATCAGTTAATATACAACCAGCCTATTTACATACGATTTGATAATTCCAGAAATCATGTATTGTGGACACTAACCGGGGTAGAAAATAAGAGAATCGATCAGCAAAAATCTTCGTATGAGTTGTGGTTGCCGTCACAGATCAAAAGTGTTCTAGGGTTTTTCTTAGAATAATAACTATCAGTTTACATGCATCCTTATATATACGTATCACAGTAATGGGCCAAGCCCAACAGAACAACTGGGCCGAAACATATCGAAGGATATGTTTCGTGATCCTTCGGACCGAAACAAGGTCGAAGGATATGTTTCGGAGTCTTCGAGTCGAAGGTTATCCTTCGAGGTCCTTCAAGTCCTTCGACTGTATTTTATCTTTCGGACAAAATGTTATTATGATATTTATGATAATAACAATAATAATAATTCTAATATTATTATCTATCACAGCAAATAATCACATATAGGCAAAAATGACAATACATTTCAGTAACACACAATTCGTACAATTTAAGTCTACAATCCAAACAACTAAACAGTCAAAGTCAATGCGCATTTAATGTGAAGGTGAAAGTCAAAAACTCGAGTTGTCACATAACTCTTTTGACGGCTTCGAGCTGTCTGTAGGTTATCACGAACTTTCTTAACCTTGTCAGTTGTCTCTAGAATGAGGTCAGGTCCATTAAGCTGAGCCTCACCTATCTCATTCCAGCAGACTGGTGAACGACATTTTCGACCATAGAGAGCCTCGAAAGGAGCCATGTTGATGCTGGAGTGATAACTGTTGTTGTAGGAGAATTCAATCAAGGGAAGATGTGAATCCCAACTACCACCAAAATCTATCACACAAGCTCTAAGCATATCCTCCAAAGTCTGGATTGTTCTTTCAGTTTGGCCATCAGTTTGTGGATGATATGTTGTGCTCAGATTAAGTTGGGTCCCCATAGCAGATTGCATGGTTCTCCAAAAACGAGACGAGAAGCGAGCATGTCTGTCAGAAATAATGTTCAAGGGAACACCATGTCGAGATACGATTTCATGCACATAGATTTTAGCCAGGTTTTCAGCAGATAGATCCTCACGGATCGGCAGGAAATGCGCTGACTTTGTAAGACGATCAACAACTACCCAGATGGCATCATGACCTTTCTTAGTGCGCGGAAGTTTAGTAATGAGATCCATAGCGATGTTTTCCCATTTCCAAACTGGGATCTCTGGTTGCTCCAGAAGACCAGAAGGATGTTGGTGTTCAGCCTTAACCTTGAGACAAGTAAGGCATTTTGAAACGTAGAAGGCAATATCCTTCTTCATACCAGGCCACCAATACCGAGTACAAAGATCCTTATACATCTTATCTGAGCCAGGATGAATAGAATAACGAGACTTATGGGCTTCATCCATAAGTAAGGTGCGAAGTCCATCTTGGCTTGGGACCCACAAACGGTCCATGAAATAATACGATCCATCTTCCTTCAGCACAAGGTCAGGCTTAATGTGACAGGGTAATTCCTTACCCATCAAGTCTTGTGAAACACAAGCATGATGAGCCTGGGAAATGCGTGTTTGGATATCGGATCGAGCTTGAATAGCAGATTGAACACGAACACAATGAAGCTTAGTATGTTCCTTGCGACTCAATGCGTCAGCCACAACATTCGCTTTACCAGGATGGTAGCGAATTTCGCAATCGTAGTCGTTTAGAAGTTCAACCCAACGTCTTTGCCTCATGTTGAGTTCTTTCTGATTGAAGATATGCTGAAGACTTTTGTGGTCAGTAAAAACCACACATTTTGTGCCATACAAATAGTGTCTCCAGATTTTGAGAGCGAAGACAACTGCACCCAACTCAAGATCATGAGTGGTGTAGTTTTTCTCATGTACCTTCAATTTCCTTGATGCATAGGCTATGACTTTGTTTCTTTGCATCAGAACACAGCCACGACCCAATTTCGATGCATCACAATAAACGATGAAATCATCATTGCCCTCGGGCAAAGATAGAATGGGTGCATCACAAAGCTTCTGCTTCAAGGCCTGAAACGCTTCTTCTTGTTTAGAACCCCATTCAAAGGGTTTGTTCTTTTAAGTCAGAGCGGTTAGAGGAACTGCAATCCTCGAGAAGTTCTCTATGAAGCGGCGGTAATAACCCGCAAGACCAAGAAAGGAACGAACCTCAGTAGGAGTCGTAGGTGTATCCCAATCCTTAATCGCACTGATCTTGGAGGGGTCTACATGGATTCCTTGTTCGTTGACAATATGTCCCAAAAATTGAACTTCCTTAAGCAAAAATTCGCACTTGGAGAATTTGGCAAAAAGTTGCTCTTTCTTTAGGAGTTCCAGAGTAAGACGAAGATGTTGCTCGTGATCAGCTTGCGTCTTAGAATATATCAAGATGTCATCAATAAAAACGATGATGAACTTATCCAAATAAGGCTTGCAGACCCTATTCATTAAGTCCATGAAAACAGCAGGAGCATTGGTCAAACCGAATGGCATGACTGTGAACTCATAGTGCCCATAGCGAGTGCGGAATGCTGTCTTGGGAATATCCTCGTCAGGCACACGAAGCTGATGATACCCAGAATGAAGATCGATCTTCGAAAAGCAAGTAGCACCCTGTAACTGGTCAAAGAGATCATCAATGCGAGGTAGGGGATATCGATTCTTGATGGTAAGCTTGTTCAGCTCACGGTAATCGATGCACATTCTGAAAGATCCATCCTTCTTCTTGACAAAAAGGACGGGAGCACCCCAAGTTGAAAACCTAGGATGGATAAAACCCTTGTCAGAAAGCTCCTGAAGCTGCTTAGACAACTCTTGCATCTCAGACGGTGCAAGACGATATGGAGCTTTGGCAATAGGATTTGCACCAGGTACAAGATCGATACAGAACTGGACTTGGCGTGCTGGGGGTAGACCAGGTAACTCTTCAGGAAACAGCTCCGGATAATCCCGAACAATAGGAATATCTTGAATAGATTTACCTTTGCCTTTATCTGCTGTAACATGTGCCAAGAAGGCCACATAATTCTTTCGCAGATATTTCCGAGCTTGAAAACAAGACATAAGCTTGAGGCTACTAGCAGGTTTCTCACCACGAACCTGTAGGATCTCACCAGACGAAAGCGGAACACGAACAATCTTTTCAAAGCAAACTACCTCTGCGCGATGCTTGGCTAACCAATCCATACCCACAATGATGTCAAAGCTTCCAAGTTGCATAGGCGTGAGGTCAATAGGAAAAAGATGGTTGTTAAGGTTCAACTGGAAGTTGCGAAGAACAGAATCAAGAACAACAGGTTCTCCACTAGCAACTTCTACTGTCAAAGGCTTACCTGGTTTTGTTCCAGACACGCGAAGCAGTGGCTAGAAAGACAAAGACATAAAACTCTTATCGGCCCTAGAATCAAAAAGAATAGATGCAGGTTGGTTATTAACAAAGAACGTACCATTCACCACTACATTGTCTGCTTGCGCCTCTTGTGCATTCATATTAAAAGCTCGACCTCGAGCTGGAGCCTGATTCTGCTTTGCATTAACCATCCTTGGACACTGTTTCGATAATGGGTCGGGTCTCCACAATTAAAGCATGAACCAGGAGGAAAGTGAGGTCGTGCAGCTTGTGCTTGCTGTTGAACAGGCGGTTGAGTAACCTGCCGAGCTGGGTTAAGTGCAGCTAGATTCTGAGCAAAACGACAGACATCGGAAAGATGACCCGACTTCCCACAGTTGGTACAGAAACGACATTGAACTTGTGGCTGATGGTGGCTATTGCATCTATTGCACAAAGGTGCATTCCCTGCATATTGTTTCTTAGCTGGCGGTTGTGCAGGCTGATTGGGAGCTGCCTGGTTAGCTTGGGCGGTGAGAGCAAAATTTGGGAAGCCTTACGCTTCCTAGAGCCCTTTGAGAAACCAGAATCCTTTCCCTTCTTGTTTTTACCTTTCTTGTTATCCCCTTTGTCAGATGCTTGTTTTTACCTTTCTCGCCCTTCTTGTGCAGCTTACCCTTTCGTATCTGCGACTCAGTCAGTGTCACGGATAGCTCGATCGCCTGACGGACTGTTAGAAAGGGAATTTAATGATTTGAAACAGGATAGTGGTGAACATCGGGCTTATACCGATAGGTATGAGGAGCTGAGTTTGTTATGCCCTACAATGGTTACCCTACTTGATAAAGCTATCGAGAGGTATGTCGATGGTTTACCTGACCAAGTGCAAGATATCGTTACTGGTAGCAACCCTACCACTATTCGACAGGCCATCGAGTTGGTTGCGACCTTGACTGAGTAGCAAATCAAGAAAGGTAAACTCCATAGGAAGGGTGACAAGAAACAGGGACAGACCGACAAGAGTGAGAACAAAGAGGGTAAGAAATCTGAATCTTCAAAGAGATGGAGGAAGCGCAAGGCTTCCAAGAACTATGTTGTTACCACGCAGGCAAATCAGGCAGCTCCCAATCAGCCAGCGCAACCACCTGCCAAGAAGCAATACATTGGCAACGCACCTTTGTGCAACAGGTGCAACAGCCACCATCAGCCGCAAGTTCAGTGTCGTTATTGTACCAACTGTGGGAGATCTGGTCATCTTGCCGCCACTTGTCGTCTTCCTCCTAACCAGAACCAAGCTACACAAAACCCTGCTCAGCAGCCTACACAACAACAAGCTCAAGCTGCACGACCTCACTATCCGCCTGGATCTTACTACAATTGTGGGGATCTGACCCACTATCGAAATCAGTGTCCAAGGTTGGTAAATGTGAATCAGGCTCAGGCTCGTGGACGAGTCTTTAATATGAATGCTAATGAAGCGCGTGCAGATAACGAGGTGGTCAATGGTACGTTCTTTGTTAACAATCAGCCTGCATCAGTTCTTTTTTATTCGGGTGCCGATAAGAGTTTTGTGTCATTATCTTTTGAGCCTTTGCTATGCATGACTAGAAAAAAATTAGGAAAGCCCTTGACAGTAGAAGTTGCTAGTGGTGAACCCGTTGTTCTCGATTCTGTTCTTCAAAATTACCAGTTGAACTTTAATAACCATCTTTTTCCTATTGACCTCACGCCGATGCAACTTAGAAGTTTCGAAATTATAGTGGGAATGGATTGGTTAGCAAAATACCACGCATAGATAGTTTGTTTTGAGAAGATTATTCGTATTCCGTTTTCGACTCGTGAGATCTTAGAGGTTCATGGTGAGAAACCTGCTAGTGGTCTTAAACACATGACGTGTATTCAAGCACAAAAGTATCTACGTAAGAACTATGTGGCCATCTTGGCACATGTTGTAGAGGAGAAAGGCAAAAGTAAGTCTATTCAAGATGTCCCTATTGTTCAGGATTATCCTGAAGTGTTTCCTGAAGAATTACCTGGTTTACTCCCAGCACACCAAGTTGAGTTTCGTATTGATCTTGTACCTGGTGCAAATCCTATTGCTAAATCTCCATATCGTCTTGCACCGTCTGTGATGCAGGAATTATCTAAACAACTTCAGGAGCCTTCTAACAAGGGTTTCATTCGACCTAACTTTTCACCGTGGGGTGCTCCCGTTCTTTTTGTTAAAAAGAAAAATGGCTCTTTCAGGATGTGCATCAATTATCATGAGCTTAACAAGCTTACCATCAAGAATCGATATCCCCTATCTCGCATTGATGATCTCTTTGATCAGTTACAGGGTGCTACTTGATTTTCAAAAATTGATCTACGTTCTGGGTATCGTCAGCTTCGAGTGCTCGAGGAAGATATTCCCAAGACTGCTCTCTGCATAAGATATGGGCACTATGAGTTCACTGTTATGCCATTCAGTTTGACTAATGCTCCTGCTATTTTCATGGACTTAATGAATAGGGTCTGTAAACCTTATTTGGATAAGTACATCATCGTTTTCATTGATGACATCTTGATTTATTCTAAAACACGAGCCGAGCATGAACAACATCTCCGTCTTACTATGGAACTCCTAAAGAAAGAACAACTTTTTTGCCAAATTCTCCAAGTGCGAATTTTGGCTTAAGGAAGTTCAATTTTTAGGACATATTGTTAGCAAACAAGGTATTCATGTAGATCCCTCCAAGATCAGTGCGATTAAGGATTGGGAGACACCTACTACTCCTACTGAGGTTCGTTCATTTCTTGGTCTCGCGGGTTATTACCGCCGCTTTATCGAGAACTTCTCCAAGATTGCAGTTCCTCTCACTACTCTAACTCAGAAGAATAAACCTTTTGAATGGGGATTCGAATAGGAAGAAGCATTTCTGACCTTGAAACAGAAACTCTGCGATGCACCTATCCTATCTTTACCTGAGGGCAACAACGATTTAGTCGTGTATTGTGATGCATCCAACTTGGGTCTTGGCTGCGTTCTCATGCAAAGAAACAAAGTCATAGCTTACGCATCGAGACAGTTGAAGATACAAGAGAAGAACTACACGACCCATGATCTTGAGTTAGATGTTGTAGTCTTTGCTCTCAAAATCTGGAGACACTATATGTATGGTACAAAATGTGTGGTTTTCACTGACCACAAAAGTCTTCAGCATATTTTCTATCAGAAAGAACTTAATATGAGGCAACGACATTGGGTAGAACTTCTAAGTGACTATGATTGCGAAATTCGCTACCATCCTGGTAAGGCGAATGTCGTGGCTGACGCATTGAGTCATAAAGAGCGTGTCAAGCTTCATTGTGTACAAGTTCGATCTGATATTCAAACCCGCATTTCTCAGTCTCAACATACTTGTGTCTCACAAGACTTGATGGGTAAGGAATTACCATATCACATTAAGCCGGATCTTGAACTGAAAGACAATGGATCATATTATTTCATGGACCGTTTGTGGGTCCCAAGTCAAGACAATCTTCGTACCTTGTGCAGATAAAATGTATAAGGATCTTCGAACCCAGTATTGGTGGCCCGGTATGAAGAATGACATTGCCTTATACGTATCCAAATGCCTTACTTGTCTTAGGGTTAAGGCTTAACATCAACATCCCTCTGGATTATTGGAGCAAATAGAGATTCCAGTTTGGAAATGGGAAAACATTGCTATGGATCTTATTACCAAACTTCCACGCACTAAGAAAGTTCATGATGCCATTTGGGTAGTTGTTGACCGTCTTAAAAAATCAACGCATTTCTTGCTGATCTGTGAGGATCTATCTGCTAACAAACTTGCCAAAATCTATGTGGATGAGATTGTATCCCGACATGGTGTTCCTTTGAACATTATTTCTGACAGAGATGATCGATTTTCGTCTCATTTTTGGAGAACCATGCAATCTGCTATGGGAACCCAACTTAATTTGAGCACAGCTTATCATCCGCAAATGGATGGTCAATCTGAAAGAACAATCAAAACACTGGAGGATATGCTTAGAGCTTGTGTGATAAATATTTGTGGTAGTTGGGATTCGTATCTTCCATTGATTGAATTCTCCTACAACAATAGGTATCACTCCAGCATCAACATGGCTCCTTTCGAGGCTTTATATGGTCGAAAATGCCGTTCACTAGTCTGCTGGAATGAGATCGGTGAAGCTCAGCTTACTGGACCTAAGCTCATTCTAGAGACTACAAATAAGGTAAAGAAAGTTCGCGATAATCTTCAGACAGCTAGAAGCCGTCAAAAGAGTTACGCGGATCAACGATGCAAGCCCTTGGAATTTCAAGTCGGTTATCGCGTTCTACTCAAGGTTTCACCTTGGAAAGGTGTGATCAGATTTGGAAAGAAAGGAAAACTTGCACCTAGATATGTTGGACCATTCAAGATCGTCGAAAGAATCGGAAAGGTAGCCTATAGACTTGAGTTACCTCCTGAACTTGGAAATGTTCATCCGACCTTCCACGTGTCCAATCTCAAAAAGTGTTTAGCTGATGAGAACCTCCACATACCACTTAATGAAATTCGTGTTGATGACACGATGCACTTCGTTGAGAAGACTGTGGAAATAATGGATCATGAAGTCAAATGGCTCAATCGCAAGTGCATTCCACTTGTCAAAGTTCGCTGGGAATCTAAATGTGGACCAGAATTTACTTGGGAACATGAAGATCAAATAAAGGCGAAATGTCCACATCTTTTCTCACAAGTTTCCTCTAAATAAATTTCGGGACGAAATTTCCTAAAGTAGGGGAAACTGTGACATCTGTGCATGTAATCATTGTATAAACTCTGAACAATTCAATTATCAATAAAACATTGTGATTTGATTCCAATATTTGTTTATTTATGTTTGACATTTTGCACGTTTTGATTTTTGTTCAATTTTAAACTCTAAATCACTTTCTGGAAAGTTATACACAAACTGATGCGTAAACGTAATCAGTTTAATGCGACAAACACTCCATAACATCAACATATGCTTAACATACCTTAAATAACCTTTACATAACTTAGAAATAAGTTTTGAAGGGTTTGGTATGGCAAAAACAAGTTTATTCGCTTACAGGGACTATTTTCGACAAACTGTGATAGTATGCCGATTCGTATAGTAACGGACATTTCGAAACTTGATCATAAGCTAAACATACCCTAAGTATCCTTCACAAAGCTTAGAAATAGGCCTTAAGGGGTTCGTTATGCGAAAATATGCTTATTTGATCAAACAGGGACTAAAAGCGTCAAAAAGTGCATAAGTTTGCATTTACGCGCATATCTTACGTTCTGAATATATCCGGACATCCAAGAATTTTTGTAATCCTTAAAATATTTTAAATTAGTGATTGGCATGCTAAAATTCCATTCGTCGTGTAATTTGGATCGTTTTTCGCGTCCATTCGTGTTTCGTCGTAATTAACCGAATAACGTGACCGTACGACCAAACGAACCGACATCCGAGATGTTTTCAATCATATTTCATGTCCCCTATAATTTAACTTCATTATTGAGCCTTGAAAATGGGTTAACAGGGTTTAAACGCGTCGAAAATGGCTTAAACATGCTGCAGGGACCATTTCTGCCAATTTTTGAAAGTTTCTATATCTGGGAGGTGGTGGCGTCGCGCCACAGCAAAAGGGTGGTGCCGTGGTGGCACGTGATGGCCCTAAATTGACAGAAACTCCATTTTCAGCAACCAGCTTGATTTCCAGAGTCTTTTATGCAACTTTTTCAATACTATGAACTTGTTTTAGAGCTCCCATAGTATTCAAAACCATGTGCAACACATGGATAGCCAAGATCAAAGATCAAATTACGAGGAACGATCTTAATGGTTCTAGAAAATCTATATAAACCCACTCAATTTCATTCTCCAACTTGCTCATTTGTTCTCAATTTTTCTCTAAGTTGAAGCTCTCACTTGTGAAGCTTCATACCTGAGTATTTTGAGTTCAAATCTTCAAAGCTTGGACCTTTTGTAAGTTTCTTTCATGCTTGGTCATGTATTTCTAGCATGAAAGTCAAACAGTGTTTGACTTTCTGCTTTAACCAGTCTTTGGTCAACACAAAGTTCGTTTGAACTTTGCAACGTAAGCGTAATCACGATGGTCATAGTCCCTTGTGACTATACTTACTGATTACCACGTTGATTAGCGTAGTGACGAGTCATAGTTTCGGTCAAAATATGTATTAATGCGTATTTTGCAACGAAGCTATTCTTGGGTATCAAAACACTGTGTTTTGATATCAAACTTGTTTTCTAACTTAGTTAAACATGTTTTAACATGTTTAACTCGTCACTTTTAGTCTAGTGCTTATATAGGGTCGTAAGTTAAGCGGTCTAAACAACCGCTTAGACTTTCGAACCCGACCCGTTTGGTCGATCATTAGGATCTGACCAAACATATTTTGTGACGATAGTTGTATAGGGATTAACTTTCCGAGGTTATACCTTATGGTCACCTCGTTTACTTAGTTGTATGATATGTAGTTTATATGCCTTAGGAAAATGACCAAAATGCCCTTTTTGCGCATAATTTCATTCTAATCATATGTAACTTAAATTTTGACATCTAAACTGATTATACAACATAATTAGACATGTTAAGGCATATAATACTTGTCATAGGGCTAGTTAGGCGGTCCGAACGTGCTTTTGCGCGAACGACGCGTTAAAGTAGCATAAACTACCTTAATGAGTCGTAACAGGCCATAAGCACTTAGGATCGGTTTCGATTTAGAATGTAGGCTTTGTTAAACCATATTATATGAATTCCAATACTCATTTGGTTTACTAAACCTCATTTTATCCAATCTTCCGATTTAGGTCTGGTTTATTAACGTAGTTACCTATATTACGTGCCGATTGATTCCGTGATCCATCAAGCATTGTTTGATTGTTATTTCAAGATCATTTAGGATTATCAAGTGAGTACATAGTCCCCTCTTTTACTATTTTCAAATATTTTGGGGTGATACACATGTGACTACTTGTTACTTTCATGTTTTCGTGCTTTCATGACATATACTTGCCATGTTCATTAGTACGCATATAGTACATGATTTAAATTTCCATTTGCTATGTATGTTGACTGAGCATGCTAGCACATTGATTTCATAAACACATTTGTTGCATATGTTTACTCAGCATATGGACACATTGATTTACATTACATTTCTGCTATGTATGTTTACTGAGCATGCTAGCACATTGATTTACATAACATTTCTACTTTGTATGTTTACTTAGCATACTTAGTACATTGTTTTCACATAACATGCTTACATTTGATATGACATTTGGTTTATATAACAGAACTAAAATACGTTAATTAACATTGATCACGCCGCTCGGTAGTATGTAGTGGTACCATAGGACTTGACAACTCCCATTCCTGGAATCCTAGGTTTGATTTTTCATTAACTTTGATCATGCCGCTCGGTAGTATGTACTGGTACCATAGGACTTGACAACTCCCATTCCTGGAATCCTGGGTTTGTTTGGACGTAAGGAATGACGGAATCTGAAAACATTTTGATAAACCTTTAACTTGTTACGGGTTTATCCTACAGTCTCAAGGCTTGAATGTATGAGTTTTAACATTACCACATAAGTGTTTGTATCAGTAAAGCATAGATTTTGCAAAACATAACTTTTGACTTAAACTATGATTTATTCAAATACATTGTTTTGTACATTTTACCTATGGGGTTGAGTAATACTATTATTCACCATGCATTTCATTTGGTTACACATAAACATTATACATATGGTTTGAGTAGTTACTTTTTACTTGCCATACATAACATTTGATTATACAAGACATGATTTACATTTGACATTAGACATTGTTTACACATAAACATTTTGACATTGGTTTAAACAAGACATTTTGGTGGTTATTTGATAAGTGATTTACATAATGAGGCGACGTGTAATATGATAAAAGCATGGTGGATACGCCGCTGGTACTTCCTATATATAAGTGCTTTTATGATATTACATATCGTAACGTTATCTAAATCATTTCAATAAAGACATGATACATTTTACATGAACGACAAATTTTCACAAGACATTGGTTTACAAACAACATATTTTATACAAACTTATTTTACTTGGTTATTAAGTTAACCATACACTTTCCTTTAATATCAATTGCATTTCATATCGATTTTCGTATGATTATTAGAGAAAGCATTTTTACTAAGATTCATGACTAACTTTTTGTTAAACAATTCTTTCAACTACAAGTCATGAATCCTTCAACAATAAAACCTATGTATCTCACAGGCATTTTTATGCTGACGTACCTATTTTCACATGTGTTTTCAGGAGCTGATGCATAGTGTTGTTCAAGATACACTTAGGCGGACTTGGGCCTTAGTGACAATAAAAGATACAAGACTAGTTAAATTATGTTTTGTTTTCCTTTGTTCTAAGACAATGTAATCACTTTTAATTCAATAAAATCAAACTTTAATGTACCATGGTTGTGGAACAATAATTTTGTCGCTCCACTCCCCGACGTTTCCGCCGAGGTTTGTTGTTTTACGCGGTCGGGGTGTGACAATGTAAAGGGTATTTAGGGTATGTTTAGATTATGTCATTGTTCTGGAGTCTGCGTCGTGTTAAACTGATTACGTTTGCATAACAGTTTACGTATAACTTCCAGTAAAGCTTTGAGGGGTTGAAATTGTACAGGGACTGAAATGTGTGAATGTCACATGTAATTATACAATTACCGGGAATGAAATACAAGATTCATTGGATTTGAATTGTTCAGAATTGTACAAAGGTTTTAAAGGCGCAAATGTCACAGTCTTCGCTACTTTTGGAAATTTCGTCTCGAAATTTAATTTAAAGAGGAAACTTGTGAAAACAGATGTGGATGTTTCGCTTTCAAATAAATCCTTCGTTCCCTAAGTAAAAGTCTAGGCCACGTATGGACTCCCAACGAACTTTGTTAATTGTACTCGTCTGTTGTAGTAGAATTCGAAGAAGGTGTGAACTTTAGAGTTTCGAACAACTGATGGAAGAATGTTTCCTATGAAGACTATTATAGGAAACTTGTGTATGTTCGAAGTTAGAGTCGGAGAGTGTAAGATAAAACAAAACTGGTCAAGGTCCAGAACTTCTAGTAACTTAAATGACGCCACACTTGCAATGTAATAAGGAACACTTATATATAGGAAGTACCAACGGCGTATCCACCATGCCCTTATTACAGTGTTCCCGTTTCGTTATTCTTATCACTATAGGTTCTTACACATGACAAAACTTGATGTGGTTTCTATGCACTGAATTTTATAATTATGTATGCATCTATAGTTACTCAATTTCTTGCATAGTCCGCACAGTTCATTTTACGATGTGTAGGGGAAAATCAAACGAATAACATGTGATGACTTGACTAGACCACCATAGGGTCTCTTTAACTATATCAACGAATGATCTCTTTAAATAGACCACCAAGAGTCTCTTCAACTAGATCACCACATGATCTCTTTAACTAGATCAATGAATGAACCCTTTAACTAGATCGATGAACGATCTCTTTAACGAGATCTACACGTGATCTCTTTAACTAGATCAACGAACGATCTCTTTAACTAGACCCCCAAAGGGCCTCTTTAACTAGATCAACACATGATCTCTTTAACTAGACCACCAAAGGGTCTCTATGATCTCTTTAACTAGATCGACGAACGATCTCTTTAACCAGACCACCAAAGGGTCTCTTTAACTAGATCAACACATGATCTCTTTAACTAGATCGACGAACGATCTCTTTAACCAGACCACCAAAGGGTCTCTTTAACTAGATCAACACATGATCTCCTTAACTAGATCGATGAACGATCTCTTTAACTAGACCACCAAAGGGTCTCTTTAACTTTGGAATAGTACTTTGGAATCCAAGGGTCTTAACTATTTGCATAGAATCCCATTAAGGATTTAAGATATTACTTTGGATATCCTTTTAAGAATCTAACATATGAAAATGTGGAAGATTCTATAAGGATTTTGATAGTGAGCATTTGAATTCTTTGAACATAAAAATCTTAAAGTGAATCGAATAACGCTACAAGTGTAATACAATAAGAACACTTATATATAGGAAGTATCATCGGCATATCCACCATGTTCTTATGGTATTACACTCGTTTCGTTATCTAAATCACCACTAATCACATAAACACATAATCATCAACTTGGTAATCAACTTGTTCATCAACTCGTGCATACGCATTTAAAGTACACAAACAATCCAATCAAGGACTTCGATTTGCACTTTAAACATCCACAAGGATCTAACTATGAGATAGGAAGATCCTATAAGGATTTGGTTTGGTCACATCGACTTGTACATTGTCATATTGCATAAGACCAATTAAGGACTTATGAAAGTACCCTTAGGTATCCAAGCAAGGATTTAAAATGGTACTTTGAGTATCCGTTTAAGAGTTATAACTTGTGTCACACCCTGGCTTTTGCGGAAGCGTGGGTTTATTTGGTGTGACTTCTTAATACCATAGCAACAATCACAACATGCTATATGATAAAAACAAACGATGTTCATCCATTAAAATAGTTAAAAAATGCATAACATATTGTTTTAAAACATCAACCACAAGAATGCGTTACAAAACATGACTTGTTTAAAAATGAGTTCATAAGACTCGACGAAAAGACTCCCAACAACACAAGGATTTGAGACATGCAACTCATCCAGGAAAGAGTTACACTTCCCAAACCTACGACTCCGGATGACATCCTTATTAAGTACGCAGCTTATCATGCATCACTTGCCAGATCCAAATTAATTCCCTGAAATACATGTAGTTTTAAAAAGTCAACAAAAAGTTGAGCGAGTTCATGTGTAAGTCTGTGTGTATAAACCGTTTAATATGTCTGTAAGTAAAATTGTCCCTGGTATGTAGCAATAAGGAAAAATGATCACCATTGGGTTGCAAATCCAATAGTATATGTGAATGATGCAGGAAGACTCAAACCTAGCAAATTTGTCTCCGGTATGAAGACATAGTCACCACTATGGGCCCCCGGCCTCATGGGTGTGGGCTCGCTACACCCAAATAGATCTATCACTCATGTCCCGTGGTCCTACTATGAGGATTAATGGCCTTAAGTGTCATGCCCACCACTCACTTGATCGCGTAATAAAAACCCCTCCTTAAGCTAATCATACCAATTATAAAATGTCTTAAATAATTTGTAAACATGTATTCCACCCCCGAAGTATAAAACCGAAAACAGTAAAGGAATAGGGGGTCATGAACTCACCGTAGTGCGTCTTGACTATTGTCTTTAGAAAAATAGTTAGACAACTATTTTGTATCTATATTCTCGAATATTTTACTAAGTGTTCGGATTCTCGGAAAATTTCGGCAGAGTCTCCTCTGTAAATAGAGGTGTCCATGCTTAAATAGCATATCATTTTCTTTTACATATCTCCAATAGTTCATTTTCAATAACCAAACCGACATATAGACAAATAAAACGTTACTTAGCTTTGTTACTCGAAACCGGACTGTTTTCAAGGATTTTTATAAAATAGTTATCCTTTTCCAAAAATTACCAATTTTTTTACAGAATGTCACATATGTTCCAAAATTTATTGTGTAAAAATATCAAAGTCCACTTCGTTACCCATATTTTATAGAAAATCATTTTCTCGACTGCAATCAGATTTGTTACTTTCTGATTGCAGTTTACGGAAATATTCACTAAAAATTAACCGTAAGTCCGATTGACGAAATTCCAGTTGGAGGGTCGTCCTGACAATGTGTCCATCTACTGTAAAAATTCCATGAGTCGGTTTCACTCAGGTTTCTGGTTATGACTTCCAAAACAACACACTTTTTCTGCAGTAAAAATGCAGCTTGAGCTGCTGTCCAAAAATAGTCTTTTAAAAATAGTAAACGGTCTCGAAAAATTACGATTCCAGTGCCATTTGTTTAGTTATTCCAAAATATTCATTTTAGGCTTCAGAAAATCCGTTTTTCGATTTAAAATGATCCCGTTATAGCCTGTTGAAGTTGGCTGGAAATCCAACTCAGCAAGCTGTTTACATTGTAGAAGTGACTAAAAGTGCATAAACGAAGATCCTAACCATGGTTTATTGACGAACAAATGTTAAAACTTCAATCATGCTTTAACCAACCCTAAACCATTCAGATTTCAACCTCACACAACCTTTTTATATATGGTTTTTAGGCAGAATTTTAAGTTCACATTTTAGTGTTTAAGCTTTTGTGTGTGATGAACATTCAACAATTCATAACAAGAATCAAGGTGGAACAAGAGTGTGAAGAGACTTACTAACACAAGGCTTGGGTAGTAATCTTAGGATGAGATGATGGTGAAATGTTGGTGACAAAACTTGAATCAAACTTCCTTGAAAACCTTCAATCTTGCACTTCTATGGATGAATCCTCAATCTTTGAATGAGAGCTTTTAGTGAAAGAAATGGAGATGGTGAAGTATGGTGGTGATGGAATCGGTTATGGAGAGAGGGGGGTATATGAGCCGAAATTTAGAGAGAGGAGGGAGGAGATTGGTGTAATCTTTGTAATGATGGAAGTTCTTGGAAACATACACTCTCAAACCCTAAGATCATCATTGCCTATCTAATGGTCAATAAGAGTGAAGATTACAATCTCAAATATCTAAACAAAATATTTTCAAATCATTAGGGCAGATTTTCGGTTGGGGGGGTAAAGTGTAAATTTTTGGTAATTAGTAGGTATTATTAGAAGGTTAAGGGTATTTACAAGTATAGTGGGTGTATGTCATGTTTACATGGTGCTTGGGGATTTTTGTGACCATAATTTATTTAAAAGGATAAAATAATATTTCTAACAATATTTTCGTGTCTCGGGTAATGTCTGGTTGTTCGGTTTCGTATCGTTCTGTTAAAGCGTTTAATTGTCCCGTAAAGCGTCTTTTGTGCATCTTTTTGTAACGAAATTAATTCCAACACTTAGGAAAGTGTCCAGGACCGTTTAGTCAATACTCTGTATAATATGAGTGTGTTAAAAGCTGAATTGTTACTAAAAATGCGGAATTCTGTAATTAAGTTGCGTTTTAGGCACTTTCCGGCACTCAACTATCACCTAGTGACATAGTCTTATGGTCCTCACTTCCCTACACTCCATACTGGTGTAGTGTTTTATTCCTGGCCCATACTGGCCTAAAAATAGTATCTGTGTAAGTGCTGGCATTGTCAGCATGTGTCTGAGTTATCCGCTTACTATGCTAATTATGCTTTGTGCATCGGGTCTGTCACTAAGAGTCTGTATGAAATGGATAGAGTGACTGTATGTAAAGAATGCACATGTATGTATATAACATAAATCAGTAAGTAGTTTAAAGCGTCAGATGTAGTCAAGCGCAGTCATTAAGCACATAATTAGGGTTAATTAATTTGTACAGTACCTGTAATTATGCGGGTTGTCACATTCTCCCCTATTAAGAAAATTTCGTCCCGAAATTTTAAGTTCTACTTCTAGTTGCAGGGGTCTTGGGGAATAAATGTGGGTACTTGGCCTTCATACGATCCTCACGTTCCCACGTGAATTCCGGGCCGTGTCGTGCATTCCACCGAAATTTGACGAGTTTGACACTACTCCGGCGTGTCTTATTAATTTTCCAATCCGTAATCTCAGCCGGTTCCTCAACAAAGTGGAGTGTGTCATCGATATGAACCTCGTCAGCAGGAATGACAACTGTCTCTTGAGTTGGACTCTTTTTCAGGTTCGATACATGGAATGTATCATGAACGCCATAGTTCAGCGGGTAAGTCCAATTTGTATGCTACAAGCCCAATCCTTTGCAGGATTCTGAAAGGACCAATGTAGCGCGGATTCAGTTTCCCACGCTTTCCAAAGCGTGCCACACCCTTCCAGGGTGAAACCTTTAACAAAACCATATCCCCAACTTGAAATTCCAAAGGTTTCCTTCTTTGGTTTGCGTAGCCTTTCTGTCTGTCGCGAGCTGCCTCGATGCGTTTTCGAATTTGAAAGATCTTGCCTTTTATTTCTTGAACCATTTCGGGCCAACCAGCTGTCTATCACCCGCATCAGCCCAGCATAGCAGTGATCGACACTTGCGTCCATAAAGAGCTTCGAACGGTGCTGCTCCAATGCTGGTGTGGTAGCTGTTGTTGTACGAAAATTTGACCAAGGGTAAGTGTTTGTCCTAGCTACCACCTAGGTCCATTACACATGCTCTCAGCATATCTTCTAATGTCTGAATCGTTCGTTCACTCTGGCCATCCGTTTGTGGGTGAAACGCTGTACTCAGGTTCAGCTGAGAACCAAATGCCTCTTGGAAGGGCTACCAAATCCTTGATACGAAGCGTCCATCTCTATCAGAGATAATCAAGAGAGGCACTCCATGACGTGCAACAATCTCCCTCATGTATATTTCAGCAAGTTTACTCGTGTTGTCCTTTTCCTTGATCGGCATGAAGTGCGCAGACTTTGTCAGTCGGTCTACAATTACCCAAATTGTATCATGGCCCTTGGGCGTCTTTGGCAATTTCGTTATGAAGTCCATGGAAATCTGTTCCCATTTCCATTGGGGTATTACAGGTTGTTGCAGGAGACCTGAAGGCTTCTGGTACTCGGCTTTAACCTTGGCGCACGTTAAACATCTGCCAACATATACTGCAACATCGCCTTTCATCCTAGGCCACCAATAGAAATCCTTGAGATCTTGGTATATTTTACCTGCTCCTGGATGAATCGAGTATCGTGACTTGTGAGCCTCATCGAATATAACCTTTCTCAATCCTCCAAACAAAGGAATCCAAATTCGATTCATGAAACACAATGTTCCTTCCTTGTTTGGCACTAACTGTTTCTCCATTCCACGGAGATACTCATCCTCAATATTCCTTTCTTTGATAGCTTCTCTCTGCACGGCACGAATGCGCAACGAGAGGTCTGTCTGGACAATCATTTCTAAAGCCCTAACCCTTATGGGCTTAATCCTTTCTTTTCGACTTAGGGCGTCAGCAACTACGTTCGCCTTTCCTGGGTGATACTTATTTCACAGTCGTAGTCGTTCAACAACTCAACCCAGCGTCTCTGTCTCATATTAAGCTCCTTTTGATCAAAAATGTGCTGTAGACTCTGGTGATCAGTGAAGAGTGTACATCTCGTCCCATACAAATAATGTCTCCAGATCTTCAATGCGAACACTACGGCACCTAACTCTAAGTCATGCGTGGTGTAGTTCTTCTCATGAACCTTCAGTTGGCGTGAAGCATAGGCTATGACCTTCTGTCGCTGCATCAACACGCAGCCTAAACCCTGACGCAAGGCATCACATACACCACGAAGTCGTCCGTGCCTTCGGGTAGAGCTAAAATCGGTGTGTCACAAAGCTTGTTTTTCAACAACTGAAACGCTTCTTCTTGCTTATCGCTCCAATCAAACTTCTTGTCCTTTTGTGTGAGTGCGGTGAGAGGTTGAGTGATTTTGGAAAAATCCTCAATGAACCTTCGATAATACCCAGCCAAACCTAAGAATTGCCGAATCTCGGTTGGCGTTTTCGGTGACTCCCAATTCTTGATCGCCTCGATCTTGGTGGGATCCACATGGATTCCATTTCCATTAACCACATGTCCAAGAAACTGGACTTCGCGTAACCAAAACTCACATTTCGAGAACTTAGCGTACAACTTCTCCTTCTTAAACAGCTCTAGAATATCTCTCAAGTGTTGCTCGTGTTCTTCCTTCGTCTTCGAGTAGATTAAAATATCGTCAATGAATACGATTACGAACTTGTCGAGGTACGGCTTGCAGACTCTGTTCATCAAATCCATGAAAACTGCTGGAGCGTTTGTCAACCCAAACGGCATCACCAGAAACTCGTAATATCCATATCGAGTTCTAAAAGCGGTCTTGGGGATACTTTCCTCTTGTATCCTCAGTTGATGGTAACCTGATCGTAGATCGATCTTCGAATAGAAACTTGAACCTTGTAGTTGATCGAACAGGTCATCGATCCTTGGCAAAGGGTATCTGTTCTTGACAGTCAACTTGTTTAGCTCGCGGTAGTCTATACACATACGAAAACTACCATCCTTCTTCTTAACGAACAAAACTGGAGCTCCCCAAGGTGAGAAGCTTGGTCTGATGAATCCTTTATCTAACAGCTCTTGGAGTTGTGTCGACAACTCTTGCATCTCTGAAGGTGCAAGTCGATAAGGTGCCTTAGCCACAGGCGCGGCGCCTGGAACTAAGTCAATGTGAAACTCGACTTGTCTTGGAGGCGGCAATCCTGGTAAGTCTTCTGGAAAGACTTCAGGATATTCCTTCACGACAGGAATATCTTCGATCTTGGGCTCAGCGGCTTCCTTATCAACGATATGTGCCAAGAAGGCAACACATCCTTTCTTCAAACACTTCCTAGCTTTCAAGCAGCTAATGATCCTCAATGGCGTATCGCGCTTCTCTCCGTGAACTACAATCGTCTCTCCATCGGCCATTGGAATGCGGATGGTCTTCTCGTGACAAACCACTTCGGCTTTGTTGCTAGACAGCCAATCCATCCCTATTACCACGTCGTAGCTTCCCAACTCGGCTGGCAGTAGGTCTAGCGTAATTTCGTGTCCTCCCAGTTCTATCATGCATCCCCTGATAACTTCACCCGTTTCCACTAGTTTCCCATTCGCCAATTCAATAGAGTACGGAACGTCTAACTTACTAGCAGTTAACCCAAGCATGTTCTTAAAGTCTAACGATACGAAACTATAATCGGCACCAGTATCAAAAAGAACAGACGCATAGCGTTGATTTATAGGGAACGTACCAGTGACAACATTCGGATTTTGGCGCGCTTCCCTTGCACCAATGTTAAAAACTCGGCCTTGCGCTTGATTTAGCTCTGGGCATTCCCTTTTGAAGTGCCCAACGCCCCCGCAGTTGAAGCATCCTGGCCCTCGGCCATTCCCATTACCATTTCCGCCGCGATTTCCGTTTGTTCCCCGGTTACCAGCTTGATTCGGGGCATTCCCACGATTTCTGTTTCCCCCATTATTTCCTTGCGGCCTGTTTCCATTACCACAGTTGTTGTTATTGTAACCCCTTTGACCACCTTGGCCTGATCCAGCCCAACACGTCTCCTTCGAATGGCCTGTCTTCCCGCAAGATTCACACTTTCTGAGTCGGCACGGGCCGGGGTGATGGAACTGACATGTACCACACTTGGGCAGAGTGCCCATGTAACCTTTTCCCCTATTTTCATCACCAGTCTTGGCCATGGCCGGTGTGTTTGATTCACTTCTCTTTCTACCACTGCTAGTTCCTTGCTTGAAGTTGGAAAACTTGCGTTTGTTTCCCCCGACGACTCCACATGAGTCTCTTTCTTTTTCTGATCATCCTTTGAAAACTTGTTTAGCCTGATGGCTTCTTCAGTCAGTGAGATGCTCAAGTCGATGGCTTCAGTAATGGTTGCTGGTTTTGACGTTGTGACCATGCTCATAATCTGAGGTGCTAACCCCCAGATGAAACGTTCCACGCGCTTGAACTCGGGCGTGACCATGTACGGCACCACATGGGACAGATCATGAAACCTTTGAACATACTCAGCAATTTTTGGTCCTTCCATCCTTAGGTTCCTAAATTCGGTTTCCAATCTCTGGATCTCAGCCCTGGAGCAATACTTCTTGCGCATCAGCTCTTTTAGTTCAGCCCAAGTCATGGCGTATGCTGCAGCCTCTCCTAGGGTTTGAACTTGGAGATTCCACCATGATAGGGCACCGTCAGTAAAGAGCCCAGTGATGTATGTAACTTGTTGTCCCGGTGCACATTTGCTCATTCTTATTGTCGTCTCCATCTTTTCAGTCCAACGAGTAAAAGCCACGGCGCCTCTAGTGCCATCAAAGTTTTGCGGCTTGCAATCTAAGAATTGCTTGAAAGTACACCCTATACAAGCAATGTCATTTATAGGAATTATTAGCAGTCGCACAAGAATCGTCCAAGTATAGTGTAATGTGTCTCCTATGACTGATCATTACCATTTGGAGGGTTGTTGTTGTTGTTCGAAATGTTTCCGCTTGAGTCTCCTTGAGAAGCAGCATATTGTGCAATAGCGGCAGCGATGATTCCTTGCAGTTCTGCCTGGTTAGTCGGCATGCGTCTGTCACATCGTGGAGGCATTTTCTAGAGGATGTTCCATATTGGTCAGGTCATAGTAAGTATGATAATCATACGTATATGTAGTAACATTCATCATTCACATAACATCTCATGTCATAATCATAACAAATAATCAACAATGCATGGATTTAAAAGACTTGCGATTTAAGTTTCATAAACAAACCACCAATACTGTTTCACAATTTCACCATGTGTCAAAATATACTAAGGGCTACATCACCCTTATCTGAGTACAATAAATCAAAAACCAAAATCGTGGTCTCAAAAAGGTCTTCATACTCATGGCTCTAGCACTGTCTTTCCACTAAGAGTAGCCGGTCTGTCGAAGATCTGAAATCCCTGTTGCCCCGAGTATATCCCTAAGCTGACGGTGGAGGAGGAGGTGGAAAATGAGAGAAAATCAATCGGCGCAACTGCACCAAGTCCTCCTCAAGTGCATAGGCAAAGCGCAACACGAAAGCAACCTGTTGATCGAGAGGGAGGAAATGAACGTCTGAATCCTGAGATGATGGAAAGGAAGTGTGCGATGCTGAAAACTGAGTCTGACAGGGACAGTGAGGATGTGGAGCTCTCTCCAACCGCTGGACACATTGCCTCAAGGCATCCCGCTGTAACTGCAGTGACGTGAGCGTGTCCTCTACAGAGAATCCGTCATAGAATGGATGATAAGGGTCGGATACAGGCATGACCTGGGGTGCTGACCATAGGGATGGTTCACCCATCGGGGCTGAAACCGGAAGTGTAATGTGTGGGGTAAATGCAAACTGTGAAGTGATATGGGGAAACTGGGTCTCGAAAGGTGCAGAAAATGACACTGGTGGAACAAAATCTGAATAAGGGACCTGCGGTAAGAACTGGCTATCCTCTGGCATGAATGGGGTGTGGCCGAAAAGCTGACTCGACGATCCCTCCCCAGGTTGGGGCGGAGGAATGTCCTGAAGGAAAGTGATAGGAAGGTCGATGCGGTGAGTATCAGATACGTGTGGGTAGAACAGTGGAACATCGACTGGTGCGGAAATAGGTGCAGCAAGTGGGGTGACGGGGACCACATACGGAGGGTAATCATCCTCCTCAATCCACCCATTGCTGGAGTGGGCGTACCTCGGGTCCATGTGGGTAGCGAACGGTGCAAGGTCATCAAAAATAGCCATGGGATCGGGTATGGGTGCTACATCGGGTATCTCAACGACTGGTGGTGCAACAACGGGTGTATCAGTGACAGTAACGGGGTCAGTGGCAAGAACGGGCTCGGAAGTGACTGGAGCGGGCTGATAATTAACAAGCATGGCAGGAATCGGATCATCTGGATGAGCAGGAGCCTCAGCAGGCTGCTCCAACTCCATCTCCTCATCAGCGTCCATGCGAGGAATGGAACCGAGTCCCAACGGTGGGATATATGAAGCTATCGACTCAATGGAACCTGAAGCGGACGAATCGGACTGAACCTCCATATCAGGAAGCTCGACCATGGGAACAATAGGATCAGCATCTGGGATATCAACATGCGGAACACCGTCCTCCACCGGGGCCCCACCATCCTGGTCTCCCTCCGGGGGACCCTCGATGAGCAGGTCGATGTCACCATCGGGTAACGCGTCGATAGGTTGTTCCTCGAAGGGAACTGCAGCGAAGGGAAGAGGGGCAGGGATTGGGACAAGGGGTAGGTCCTCTCCAGGTGGGCCGTCAGCTAAGGGTACATCATCTCCGAAGATCGGTAGGGCAAAAGGCAGAAAGTCGTCTTCGTCTGTGCTCGTGGTGTCTGAGGTGTAAACTCCCCAATCAGTGGCCATCTAGTCATCAGGGGTAGAGTCCTCGGGTCACTCGCGTCGGATACTCCACTACCGATGATGCCATGGTGTCTGTAACACAACCACAACATATGCACACAGATAAGGTAAGCATGTAAATAAATAATAATGAAATCATGTATGCATCCTAGTCTTCCCAGACTATCCCACCCAATCTCTAAGACTGAATTCCCTAGTCTCTCAGACTAACTCCCTGGCCTCTAAGACCAACCTCCCAGTCTCTAAGACTAATTCCCTGGCCTCTAAGACCAACCTCCCAGTCTCTAAGACTCGAATTTTTCCGAGCCTCTAAGGCTAAACATCCCCAATCTCTAAGATTGAATCCCTCAGTCTCTAAGACTGAACTCCCTCAGTCTCTAAGACTGATACAAAAATTTTGAAAAGTGTATTTGTGCCCTTTTTGTTTGTAAAAATGTTTGTGCCCTGGATCTGGGCTTTTAGTGTATGCAAATGTAAAAATGTTTGAAAACATTTTCGTGAGAGCCCTAGTGATCATACTCTAGACTCGAGAAGGAATCCTAGTTCGCTATGATCGCGGCTCTGATACCAAGCTGTCACACCCTGGCTTTTGCGGAAGCGTGGGTTTATTTGGTGTGACTTCTTAATACCATAGCAACAATCACAACATGCTATATGATAAAAACATATGATGTTCATCCATTAAAATAGTTAAAAAATGCATAACATATTGTTTTAAAACATCAACCACAAGAATGCGTTAAAAAAACATGACTTGTTTAAAAATGAGTTCATAAGACTCGACGAAAAGACTCCCAACAACACAAGGATTTGAGACATGCAACTCGTCCAGGAAAGAGTTACACTTCCCAAACCTACGACTCCGGATGACATCCTTATTAAGTACGCAGCTTATCATGCATCACTTGCCAGATCCAAATTAATTCCCTGAAATACATGTAGTTTTAAAAAGTCAACAAAAAGTTGAGCGAGTTCATGTGTAAGTCTGTGTGTATAAACCGTTTAATATGTCTGTAAGTAATATTGTCCCTGGTATGTAGCAATAAGGAAAAATGATCACCATTGGGTTGCAAATCCAATAGTATATGTGAATGATGCAGGAAGACTCAAACCTAACAAATTTGTCTCCGGTATGAAGACATAGTCACCACCATGGGCCTCCGGCCTCATGGGTGTGGGCTCGCTACACCCAAATAGATCTATCACTCATGTCCCGTGGTCCTACTATGAGGATTAATGGCCTTAAGTGTCATGCCCACCACTCACTTGATCGCGTAATAAAAACCCCTCCTTAAGCTAATCATACCAATTATAAAATGTCTGAAATAATTTGTAAACATGTATTCCACCCCCGAAGTATAAAACCGAAAACAGTAAAGGAATAGGGGGTCATGAACTCACCGTAGTGCGTCTTGACTCGAACTTAACTCTTTCCGCTACACGACAACCTACAACGTACTAATGTCTATTAGACGAACGGGTCGTGCCTTGGCTTAGTGTTTAGTGTTTTGATTTATGTTACCTTGGTATTATTTTGTTAAAATAATAATAATTATTTTAACTTAACTATTGTCTTTAGAAAGATAGTTAGACAACTATTTTGTATCTATATTCTCGAATATTTTACTAAGTGTTCGGATTCTCGGAAAATTTCGGCAGAGTCTCCTCTGTAAATAGAGGTGTCCATGCTTAAATAGCATATCATTTTCTTTTACATATCTCCAATAGTTCATTTTCAATAACCAAACCGACATATAGACAAATAAAACGTTACTTACTTTATTTCAGCTTTGTTACTCGAAACCGGACTGTTTTCAAGGATTTTTATAAAATAGTTATCCTTTTCCAAAAATTACCAATTTTTTACAGAATGTCACATATGTTCCAGAATTTATTGTGTAAAAATATCAAAGTCCAGTTCGTTACCCATATTTTATAGAAAATCATTTTCTCGACTGCAATCAGATTTGTTACTTTCTAATTGCAGTTTACGGAAATATTCACTAAAAATTAACCGTAAGCCCGATTGACGAAATTCCAGTTGGAGTGTCGTCCTGACAATGGTGTCCATCTACTGTAAAAATTCCATGAGTCGGTTTCACTCAGGTTTCAGGTTATGACTTCGAAAACAACACACTTTTTCTGCAGTAAAAATGCAGCTTGAGCTGCTGTCCAAAAATAGTCTTTTAAAAATAGTAAACGGTCTCGAAAAATTACGATTCTAGTGCCATTTTTTTAGTTATTCCAAAATACTCATTTTAGGCTTCAGAAAATCTGTTTTTCGATTTAAAATGATCCCGTTACAGCCTGTTGAAGTTGGCTGGAAATCCAACTCAGCAAGCTGTTTACATTGTAGAAGTGACTAAAAGTGCATAAACGAAGATCCTAACCATGGTTTATTGATGAACAAATGTTAAAACTTCAACCATGCTTTAACCAACCCTAAACCATTCAGATTTCAACCTCACACAACCTTTTTATATATGGTTTTTAGGCAGAATTTTAAGTTCACATTTTAGTGTTTAAGCTTTTGTGTGTGATGAACATTCAACAATTCATAACAAGAATCAAGGTGGAACAAGAGTGTGAAGAGACTTACTACTAGCACAAGGCTAGGGTAGTAATCTTAGGATGAGATGATGGTGAAATGTTGGTGACAAAACTTGAATCAAACTTCCTTGAAAACCTTCAATCTTGCACTTCTATGGATGAATCCTCAATCTTTGAATGAGAGCTTTTAGTGAAAGAAATGGAGATGGTGAAGTATGGTGGTGATGGAATCGGTTATAGAGAGAGGGGGTATATGAGCCGAAATTTAGAGAGAGGAGGGAGGAGATTGGTGTAATCTTTGTAATGATGGAAGTTCTTGGAAACATGCACTCTCAAACCCTAAGATCATTATTGCCTATCTAATGGTCAATAAGAGTGAAGATTACAATCTCAAATATCTAAACAAAATATTTTCAAATCATTAGGGTAGATTTTCGGTTGGTGGGGGTAAAGTGTAAATTTTTGGTAATTAGTAGGTAATTATTAGAAGGTTAAGGGTATTTACAAGTATAATGGGTGTATGTCATGTTTACATGGTGCATGGGGATTTTTGTGACCATAATTTATTTAAAAGGATAAAATAATATTTCTAACAATATTTTCGTGTCTCGGGTAATGTCTGGTTGTTCGGTTTCGTATCGTTCTGTTAAAGCGTTTAATTGTCCCGTAAAGCGTCTTTTGTGCATCTTTTTGTAACGAAATTAATTCCAACACTTAGGAAAGTGTCCAGGACCATTTAGTCAATACTCTGTATAATATGAGTGTGTTAAAAGCTAAATTGTTACTAAAAATGCGGAATTCTGTAATTAAGTTGCGTTTTAGGCACTTTCCGGCACTCAACTATCACCTAGTGACATAGTCTTATGGTCCTCACTTCCCTACACTCCATACTGGTGTAGTGTTTTATTCCTGGCCCATACTGGCCTAAAAATAGTATCTGTCTAAGTGCTGGCATTGTCAGCATGTGTCTGAGTTATCCGCTTACTGTGCTAATTGTGCTTTGTGCATCGGGTCTGTCACTAAGAGTCTGTATGAAATGGAGAGAGTGACTGTATGTAAAGAATGCACATGTATGTATATAACATAAATCAGTAAGTAGTTTAAAGCGTCAGATGTAGTCAAGCGCAGTCATTAAGCACATAATTAGGGTTAATTAATTTGTACAGTACCTGTAATTATGCGGGTTGTCACAACTTGCACCTTATACTTTGTTTCTTAGAAGAAACGAGTACTTGGGATTTTTGTGGAGATCGCGAGCGATCACAAAATAGAAGAAACTACGAGAGTAGTTTGATTTGCAAGGAACCATATCCTTGGTTTCGGTATTGTAGGGGTATGCCACACATACGCGTAATCACATTGATTTCGTACATCAAATTGGAATAAAAAATTTATTTATAAACCAACTGAATTGTTTCAAGATTCTTGGATAACAAAAGGAAAATGTAAAAGGTTAAATGTTCAAAGCTGCATCGTCTTTAGCGCGTGCCTCGTTAGCATTAAATGCTCATACACGGGCTAGATTCGCATTAAAAAGCTTTGGGCAATTGTTTCTGAAATGACCCATCTCGCCACAGTAGTAGCAACAACCTGGTGGAAAGCGAGCTTGTGCTGGATCTGCTTGAGGTTTAACGGGGTTCTTAATAGCTCAGTTCGGGGCAGATCGACAAGTATTTGCTAAGTGAACAAGTCACCCACAGGAAGTACATTGACGACACCATAAGTGAGCTTGGTGGTGAGCATTACACTTGTTGCACAACGGTGCGGTACCGGCATAAGGTTTCCTTGCAGGAGGTTGAGCTGGTTGGTTAGGTTGAGGAACAACCACAAACTTTTGTGAAGCCTTATGCTTCTTGGATTCCTTGGAAGGTTTAGCTTTGTTTCCGTTGTTTTCCACTTGAGTAGTATTAGCTGCTTGTTTCTTGTCGCCTTTGCGAAACAGTTTCCCTTTTCTGATTTGGGATTCAGTTAAGGTAGCAGCTAATTCGATAGCCTGTCTAACAGTGGTAGGGTTGTTATCACTAACAATGTCCTGAACTAGGTCAGGAAGGCCATCGATGTATTTCTCAATTGCCTTATCCAAAGGCGTAACCATGGTTGGACACAACAAGCTCAACTCCTCATACCGATCGGTGTATACACGATGTTCTCCACTATCATGTTTCAGGCCATGGAATTCGTTCTCAAGTGCCATTTGCTCATGTCATGGGCAGAACTCCTTCATCATATGAGCTTGAAACTCTTCCCACATTTGTGCCATTGCCACATAGGCACCCTTATCCCTCATCACACCGTTCCACCATGTGAGTGCTCTTTTCTGGAATACATTCGATGCAAACCCAACCTTTCACCCGTTCGGGCATTGAACATGACGAAATGTGCTTTCGAGACTCTCAAACCACTGTAGGAGCCCAGTAGCTCCTTCAGACCCAGTAAATGTGAGTGGCTTAGCTGAGTTGAACTGTTTGTAGTTGCACGGAGCGGGTGCATTGTGATTATTGTTGTTGTTCGCCTGATTTAACTGGGTTACTAGGTTTTGGAGCACAGCAGCGATTTGCTGAGCGATCATGGCTGCCATAGCGGCATCTTGAGCTTGATCACGTCGAGGAGGCATCCTCAAAGAGCGGAGAAATATGATAGAAAACGAGTGAGATGATATTGGATAGTCAAAATTGAACGTTAAAAATATCGACGAAGCATATGGATTGTGATCATTTGTTCGTTACCTAAAACAAACAAACAATACAGTGACTAATCAAAGTAAATGGGTCTTTATAATGTATCACGAAGACATGCTTTAGCCTATAAGTGGACACTCACCCCAAGAGTTCCCAGGTAAGAGTGACTAGTCCGGTGATGCGGATTTGTACGAACACTCTAGCCTTAGACAGAAAACTTAGGGTACAGGCACCGACCCTTTCGGATTACACATGTTCACATTATTAAAGCCCAAACTTTGACGAGATTTTGAAAACACCAAAGGCTTAAAAGCTTAAAACAAATCATCTAAGGATAGATGATTTTATGGTTTTGGAAAATTTTTAACTCCAGAGAATGAATTATGTTTTGTTTTTTGTAATCACCTAAGGATAGGTGATGGTATTGTATTAAGAATCTAAACGCAAGAAAACTCGCGTTTAGGGTCCTAGAAAGGTTATAGACTAGGTCAAGAGTATTACTAATAACCTAATTCCCTATAACCATGGCTCTGATACCAATCTCTGTAACACCCCGATTGCGTAATACAACAAACCGCGGTGGAAACATCGGGGAGTCACGTTACAGGAATTGTTTCACAACACATGGTATTTAATGTTTTGTATTATTTCATTAATACACTCATTGTTTTGTTTCATACCAATCAAGTACAAATAATTGTCTTTCAAGTTTTAAAGTCACTAAGGCCCGCGTCCATCCTATTTGAAGTAACAAATCAATCATCAAATAATAGTTCCTAAAACATATGTGAAAAACAGTCAGCAAAGAAAGATGGAGAGTACATAGGTTTTGTGTGTCAAATTCATGGCTTTGAATTCATATTGCAATACCTCATCCGACTACTAGAGTCGACGAGTGTGAACCTTGAAATCAAAAAGTGTTTGATATTGCAATATTTTTTTATCAACTTTTACAAGTTGATATAAGTAAAACAAAACCTTGTAGCCATGAATCTTGACCGAAAACATTTGTTTTACAATAAGCCAATTTAAGAGAAAACGATATATGGTTTATATCTTTAAGTGAAAATCATTGTGTGACATTGTTTCAAACCATTTGTCCTTGTTATAAACCAATCGTCCATTGTGCGTGTCATAAACCATTGTACGTGTCATCAATCAATCGTTTGTGTCATGAATAAATCGTCCATGTTTTAATTGTGAAAACTTTTGGTCGTTCTTTAATGAACACATTAAAACCTGTGTGACTCGACTATACCACCCATCGGGTATCTTTAATAGACCCTGAAAGGTCTCTTTAACAAGACTAACAAATCAACACATGATTTGTTAATCAGAAACAATTTTTGTCGTTCCCCAAACTACCCACCAATCCAGTGAATAGCCTAGTAACTGGATTGTCAGTCCTATGGTACCATAACATACTACTGGTCAGCTTGATCAAAGCTAATGAATGTCATTCGTGTTATGGATAATGCACCAACAAGTTCGTTCACATTATTGAAATCGTCGTGTTTTATATAAACCATAGACTTTGTTTTTGAAAACTTGAAAATGATTTAGCACATATGAGTCACCCCAAAACATTTAGCAAAACATAAAAAGGGGAGATATGTACTCACTTGGGAATGCAAAGTATCCTTGAATCAAGTGAAATATCAAAGCTTCAAACATGTCCTAATGTGTCGGATACTAGGTTAGTGTAACGGTACATAATCGGCAGAATCGGATAGAATGAGGTCTTTTAAACCAAATGAGTGTTGGAACTCATATGAAATGGTTTAACAAACTCAACATTCTGATTTGGAATGAATCCTAAGTGCTTTTGACCCGTTATGACTCGTTAAGGTAGTTTACGCTACTCTAACATGTCATTTGCGTAAAAGTGTGTTCGAATGGTTCAACATCTCCTATGATAAGTCTTAAATGCCCAAAAATGTTTGAAAATGTTATAACATCAGTTTAAATGTCAAAAATTTTGTTACATATGCTTAAAATGAATTTATGCGCAAAAAGGGCATTTTGGTCATTTTTAGGCATATAACTATAGACTTAGCATATAACTAACGAAACGACGTGACCATAAGGTATAGCCTCAGGAGGTTATTCCCTATACAACTTTGGTCACAAATATGTGTTTGGTCGGATCCTCAGATAGACCAAACGGGTCGGATTCGAAAGTTAAAGCGGTGGTCAAAACCGCTCGACTTACGACCTTAAATAAGCACTAAACTAGAAGTGATGACTTAAACATGTCAAAACATGTTTAACTAAGTTGCAAAACTGATTTGGTATCAAAACTTTGTGTTTTAATACCTAAACTTTGACTCGTCACTTTGACTAGTAAACGTGATAATCAGTAGGTATAATCGCAAGGGATTATTACATTCGTGATTATGATCACGTTGCAAAGTTCGATTGAACTTTGACTTGACCAATTATGGTCAAAACCGAAAGTCAAACAGTGAGTCAAACAGTTTGACTTTCAGCTCAAAATAGCTAAAAGAATTGCCTTACACTAAGATGAGAACTTACTTGTGTTGAAGAACACTTTAAGATCTCAGGTAGCAAGCCTCCAAGGATGGAAGCAAGCTCCAATTATTGGGAGAGATGAGAAAATGGAATGAGCAAAGAATGAAGAAGAATTGGGTGCTATTTATAGTTGTTTAGGATCATGCCAAGTGATTGAGTGTTTAGCAAGGATTCACAAGATTGCAACATGTGTTAGGATCAGGTCTTGTGCTTGGAGAACACTTATCTTGGTCCCCAAACAAACAAAACAATCAAAACAATACAATGTGCAATCAGCTGTTGCTGAAAAACAACTTTCTGCATAGACATGGGGCTCGCGTGGCGCGACCAGATGGGCCTCTGGCCATCGCGTGACGCCACCCCTTTGTGGTTGAGTTTCAGAAGTTATCAAAACAGGTCCCTGCAACATGTTTAATGAGTTTTTGATGTATTTAACCCTCGTTAACCCAAATTTCATTCTTTATAAGGATGTTAAAGCATAAAGGGACTTGAACTATGCCCGGAAATGTTGTGGATGCGGGCGTTCGGTTGTACAGTCGCGTTTTTCGCTTAATTACGACGACGCTTTAACGAACGCAAAAATAAAAACCGAAATTGGGTAACGAATATATTTTTGCATTCTCATCACTAAAATACAAGATTTTAATGATTACAAAAATTTTTGGATGTGCGTGCGTGTTTTGTATTAAGAAATACGCGAATCGGCAGACTTTGGTAGTTTAACGCAAATAGTCCCTGAGCATGAATAAACATGTTTTTGCCATACCAAACATTTCAAAACTTATTTCTAAGTTATGTAAAGGGTATTTACGGTATGTCTAGCTTGTGTCACTATTCTGAAGTGTACGTTGCGTTAAACTGATTACGTTTGCGTATCAGTTTACGTATAACTTCTAGAAAAGCTTTGAGGGGTAGAAATTCTACATGGACTGAAATGTGTGAATGTCACATGTAATTATACCATTCGCGGGAATGAAATACAAGATTTCATTAGATAAATTGTTCGGAATTGTACAAATGTTTTAAAGGCATAAATGTCACAGAACCCTTTGTAATCACGGCCTTTTAACAATGAAATGAATCTGAATGTGTTTATGATGATCGGTTGTTGTTTATTGTCTTGATTGTATGATCGGTTTCCGTTTACATCCACAAGTGGTGAACAAGGGGATTATACACACGTTTACCTTGTAGATCCAAAATCCTTGATATCTATGTTGTTTAAGGGACCTACGAAAACACAGATACAATTAAGCACGTCGCAACAGTTTGCACAAAATTTGTAACATATTAAATTAAATATTAAAAGAATGAAAAGGGTCAATGATGTTATTTTATATAAAAAAAGAATAAATGTTGAACGGTGTGGTAGATTTGATGACATGTACGTTAGTGCTTCGATTACTTGTGCATTAGTATTCACAACTCAATTATGAGTAAAGACGTATATAAAAATAAGCGAGTCACAATGGCATACCCAAAATTATATATAGTTTTGTATTTGGAATGTTATAAGAGAAGGAACAATCAAAAAAATAATTCAAAATAAAATGATAAAAGTTGATTTTAATAATGAAAAGAAACAAAAAAAATTAAACTACCTTCACTAAACATAATTCTTTCTCAAATATGAAAAAGATGATAACAAATATAATATACTAAAAAGCATTTAAATATATATTATAAAAACCATATTTGCATTTAATTAGTATTTAATGCTTGGTGTTCAAAGACACCTATTGTATAATTGAAAATAGTATTACGTGAACCATTAAAATATATATTTTAAAAATAGGATGTTGGTGGTTAGACCTACCAGTGGGGTTTTCACGCTCTTTGCTGCGAGCCTTTGGTCATTATCGGTCTGGTTCATTGCAATACCAGTACCATACTGACACTTGGCATAACAATCGTTGCCGATCGACACGTGTTTTACATCGACTAAAAACAATAAAAACGAATACTAGTACCGGTGTCGGTGTTGTTCGGTTGGTATCCGTCCGTTACAATATCGGTATCGTATTGACAATAGATATAGCTTACGATACCAAACAAAATACTTTATTGCAAATATAATTTTTTGTTCAATGAATTTTATACCGCCATGTCGAGAAAACTATTAAAACGAATACGGTACCATTACCAATGTTGTTTGTTTGGTATATGTTCGGTTTCGAACCATAAAAAAATCAGCTATATATGGCTCGTTCGTATAGAACTTTTATCGAACCGTACATAATAATAATAATAATAATAATAATAATAATAATAATAATAATAATAATAATAATAATAACAATAATAATAATAATAATAATAAACACATGATGACGCTAATAATAATAATAAAAAAAACTATACTTATGTTATACGGTACCGTACTAATGTTGTTCAGACAGTATCAGTAATATTAAAAAAAGAAAATCATTAAAAGTTACAATTAAAGAAATATGTTTAAGGTTAAAAGTAAATATAACAGTAATCTATAGGAATATGGAAGTAATAGAAGTATGAAAAAAACTATATATATTACTATAAAACTTAAATTACTATTCATGATCACTTTACAGTTATATACAAGTTGGATATCTTTGCGCTTTGCGGCGGGCTTTAAGTCAGTATAAGTTTGGTTGATTATAGTACTGTAACGATACGGGCAATCGGCACAACAATCAACTCGTGTTTACATCAAATGAAATCAATAAAAATGACTACTTGTACCGGTACTAGTATTGTTCGGTTGAAATTAGTTCGGTTTGTTACGGTTTCGGTATTGCGATTATAAAAATAATATTTTTAATATATGTAAGGTTGAAAGTAAATACAATAAGAAATTTTGTTATAATATTAAAATAATAAACATATTAAAAAAGCTATACATATTATTAAAAAATTAAAATTACTATTCATGAAGCTTTTCTAATTATATATATATATATATATATATATATATACATTAATTTAAAAGTGTGAGAAGGGTGAGAAATATTGTGGTGATGACATGTGTCCTCAATCTAAATTAATTCAAAAGGGTAAACAAGTAATTTTGTTATTGATTTAATTAATTGATAACCTTCCATAACCGCCATCCTTAATTATAGGAATACGAATAAAGGAATTAATCTACGAATTTGTGTCATCTCATTCAGAACTGTATAGTGTTATATATTTTTATATAGTGTTATATAGTGTTACATACTGTTACATAGTGTTTATATGGTGTTATATAGTGTTTTTTTGTGTTACATAGTATTATATGATGTTATATGATGGATGTATAGTGTTATATAGTGTTATATGGTGTTATATGGTATTATATGGTGTTATATAGTGTTATTTAGAGTTATATAGTGTTATAGTGTTATATTTGTATAATAGCATATCTATGATAAATGTATACTGTTATATAGTGTTATATAGTGTTATATAGTGTTACATAGTGTTATATGGTTTTACACAGTGTATTATACGGTGTTACATGGTGATATATAGTTTTATATGATGGATGTATAGTGTTATATATTTCTTGTAGCAGTTACATATTTCCGGATTTTTTAGAATGTTCGAATTTTAAAATAAGTTTAAAATTGAATCGCTAGAATTTAGGAGTAAATTGATAGAATTTAGGAGAGGTTACTTAATTTGAAACATATACAATGGCACTATTACCCCTACAATTTTCAAATCAGTCCAAATAATTAAAACACAATTTATAATTTGGTCCCTATTGATCTCAACCATTAGATCAAAGATCTAATGGTTTAAAACACTTCTTACACTTCTCACACTTTTGATTTAATGTGCACTATCCCTACCCAATATGTATATATATATATATTAAATATGAGAGAGAATCATACGGGATGAATGAGAGAGATAAATGGGGTGTAAAACATTTAAAGAAGATATGCAAAGAGAAGAAAATGTACAATCAGATATTTAATGTTGTAGGTGGGGTTCATTATGTTCATCCTATAAATATCATCTATACATATGTGAATATGTTAATATAAATCTTAATATTTGGTACTCTATCGGGGAAAAGTATCATGCATTTTATCGTTCTTTACCTGTTATTGTCAAACCTTGTTAATGGTATAGCTACCCTTAACCCCCAAGAAGAATGCAAGGCATACGGTAATACTTTGTTAAAAGCAAATTTCATCACTTATTATTGGCTCAAACTATAGGACACCAGTGGCATACTAACCACACAACACTAACACATCATACACATCGTATGGGTAGTTGTGTGTGAGGGATCATAAAGGGTCATATGGTTTTAGTAAATCGTAAAAGAAATAATGTTTATATGGGTCATATGAGTTGTTGTTAAAAATTATGGAGGTTATATAATGTGTTAGATTGAGAAAAAATGCTTAATGTGATAACACACACTAGTGATGAAGGCCAAACGAACCATACAACATATTTCGTTGTTTATACGGTTCGTATGACAATTGAGGGTGCTGTAAGTATACTAGCACACCTAGTATCTCATCTATTTATCATAATTTAATGACTAAAAACAATCAAATGACTTTATTTATTTATTTATATTTCTTATTTATTTTTATTTATTTTGTTGGCAGATGATAAGTATTGTGCTTTCTCTATTGATCATTCGCCGGATCATTGTAAACCAGAGTGGTGTGCTGAAGATTGCATACATATCACACCGATTGAGTCGAGTATAGAAATGTCATTTTGTCGCGGAACTCTTTGTATTTGTTGCGTAGTTGGCGTGAAATGTTAATGTAATAATCAATTAAGGAGCTCTTACCAATAAAATCTTAATTGTCTTATTTTAAATAAAACCATGGGTTAATTTGCAAGATATACTTGTCACATAAAATTCAAATACTTTTATTTTTTAAAATATTGAATTATTGTACCTTTTATTTTAACGCTTTCCTTATTTAAAAATGGTATGTATTTTAGGCTTTTATAGTTAGTTTTCGGGTTTTCACTCTAACTAGTGGTTTTTAATTGAACCTTATATATATATATATAGGGGAAAGTTCATTTGAGAAGAACTTTAATTTGAGAAGAAAAAGAAGAAATGACATATTAGTAAAATACTATTTCATTTATTACTCGTATCATTAATTTTTCTCTCTTTAATTAATTAGTCAATTAATCATTAATTATCCTACATATAATCTACAAAACCTACACATATCAAAATTTCCCTACATATACCCTACACATTATTGAATTTTATCTTAGACAGTCAAAATTTATCCTACACACCTCAAAATATATCCTACATAACTCGTAATTTATCCCCACACAACTAGTAATTTATTCTACACTTTAAATTAAGTTGTTTTTTTAATTTGGAAAAAAGTATATGTTTCGAAAAAAGAGTTAAAATTTAATTTAGTTAGCTACTAAATGGGAAGAATACAAATTAATGATTTATGTAAGTTTACCAATATACCCTTATATTAAAATTAAATGCAAATATTAAATGAAGTAAAATGAAGCATTCTTATTGATTGAAACTTTTTTTTTCTTCTTACAAAAAAATTCTTCTCATTTGTACTCCCCACTATATATATATATATATATATATATATATATATATATATATATATATATATATATATATACACATATATATATATATATGAGAATGATCCGTTAGGAACCACCCTTTATTGCGAGAACTGCGAGAACCAATGCTAACACAACCAAAAATACCTAAAAAACTAAAAAACACCCAAAAAAATTCTTTTTTTTACTATTTTTTGGAAAATCGCTATATTTCGTCAATAATAAAAAAAATTCAAAAAAAAAATCGAAATGCACATGTGCATCTATATGTATCAACATGAAATAAGGTGTTTTGGTACACCACTTTGAATACACTTTCCCTTTCATCTATCATACCATCCATAATACACTACAATTACCTCCTACAAATTTTCTCATTTATGCATAACTCTCGAACCTTATTGTTTTATCAAACGTGTTTCTTGCCCTACAAACTACTTACGTAAATTACATACACGAAATTCCCAAGTTATGCTTTAAATATTTTCTTAATCGATTTTCAAAATCTTAAGAAATGCTACCAACTAACCTAGTCGGTTTGATGAACCTCTTGCCCACGATTTTCATATTTCATCCAATCACTAAACCACGCACACATTATACTATCATCCTAAAGAAACTGTGTTCCCAATAGGGAACCAAAGAAAACTTTCTCTCACATACGTATAAATCTTGTAGATGTCACTTCATTGACCTCGCTTAGTTGGTAAAACATAATTAGTCCATAGACAACGTAACCAACAAACGCAAATGACAAACCATACACCCTCGAGACTTCGATTTTCAACAACATATCCTAACTTAGTACTAGTTCTCTTACCGGAAAATCCATCGATACCTTAGCACAAGAATCTTACCACCCTCGCCTATACTCACAACACAAGAAACCCGATACAAAGCACATCTAGGGAACCTTCCAATACCCATGACTGGTAACCCACTTGTACATCGTACCGTCAAGCACCAAGCATCATACGTATAGGTATTTAGTCGGAACCTGACACTTTACCATCAACCTATTGTTCGATCAACCTACCATAACCATCTTACCAGCCAAACTAACTCCCAATACATACACTAGACATAGTTGTGACAACCGGGGATTTACGGCTCCTAATTACGTTATTAACAAATGATTAACGCGAAAATAAGTAGTGTTTAAGATGCGAATTAACTTAATTAGGCCTTTGGAGTGCCTAGAAACGGCTAACCGGCTTTACGGGGCGTGAACGGTGGTTTACGGAAAAATCTAGTGAATATTAAGCGACAACGAACTGATACGGTACAAAATACTGACGACGCCGACAAATACGAATTTCTACGAATATCTATATTTATGAAATTAATTTTGTGAATTTATTGGGTTTCCGTGCGACACAAATGCAAACGTGAACTGAAAACGCGACGGTAGGAAACGCATCGGCAACAAAACGGAAGCGACGGAGACCCCTATCACCTTCAAAACTTACATTTTACGCTATATTTAGCTTCGTAATAAAATTTTAATAACTACAGTTGAAACCGGATCGAAAAATGCATCAGCAACGAAAAGATAAATATTACGCGATTTTAAACGCGACGACAACCGTACACGTCGAACACTAAATTTTTGGCATCACTTTACGCATTTTTTACTATAATGGTCTATCCTACGACATTTTTTAGGATGCTCGGGTTGCGAAAACGGGTCTTGTAGGAAATACAGGCCTCTTAGACACGAGAGTGGGCTTGCGGGCCCTGGCCCAAGCCCACTTGAAACTAGAAAATCATATGTATAAAAGGGGGATTATGCCCCTTAACCTTCATTTTTTTTTGTGCAGAAAATTCACACACACACCTACAATTCCCTTTCACTCTCTCTCTCGTTAACTCCTCACCGGCGAAAGGAACCAGCCGGTATACCGGCGACGCTCTGGCGTCGGTTCCTGGTCGGCTGACACACCCAACTTCAGCACCCCCTTCCCTGTAAACCCCTACCCCTCGATTTTCCCTACTGGAAAGCACAGGGGAGTCTGATTAAACTCCGGTGACGGTTTCTTTCGGCCACACACCACTCACACCATTTTATTTATACCCCCCCTCTCAACGACAAATCGGAGCACCCCCACCACCGTCCGGTGGTGGTGCGGCGGCTACAGAGAGAGAGAGAGGCAGTAGGAGAGAGAGAGGCAGAAGGAGAGAGAGAGGCAGAAGGAGAGAGAGAGAACCGACAGACCGGCATCGGCGTCATTGACCGACGGTCGGCGTCATTGTCCGGCGGGCTTGGCCTTTATCCGACGAGTTTCACTAAATTGCTGAAGATGATGATATTTTCCGGTACGGCGGCGACGGCGGCGGCAGGAGTGACGACGGTGGCGTGACGGTCCAGCGGTCGGAGACTCGGACCGACGGTCCTTGTCTCGTTTCGACGAGTATCCCGGTAATCACCTCCCATTCTTCTTACTTCTTGCAAACTGAAGGTGATGATGATTTTGTTTATGTTGGCTACTGTTGTTGATAGAGACGATGTTCATAAGCGACTGATGGTTTTGTTCAGGTTCACTACGGTTCAAGCTCAGGTCCCGGTCAGATTCTGGATGGTGGTTTGGAGCGGCTCGGGTTCGGTGTTCGGGTTAATGTTTGGCTAGTCAACTCAGTCAACAGATGTGTTCTGGTCAAGCGACTTGGTCAGATGGTCCGATTTGGTTGACTCGGTCAAACCGAGCCAACTCGGTCAAACCTGGTCAACTCAGCGAGTCAACTCGGTCAACCCGGTTGACTCGGTCAACTCAGCTTTTCGACACAAAGATTTGGTAAAAATTATTGTCGCAATTTCATTTACACCATTTTATTATATATATTGTTTTAAACGTGGAACTGAGCTTTAAAACCAAACCGAATAATAAACGTCATAATGAGTATATTGTTTTTCATGCAAGGATATTATACATAAAAACGTATAGATTATATGTTGACAAACTGACATCGCAACTCAAAAAGTGATTATCATACATGCATATAATACAACTCGAACGCATCCAATATTCGACTAATGTTTTGTAAATATTGTGATTATAGTTTATTGAATATTGTTGAATTTTGAAAAATAAAACGACAACTTGTGTTGTCGGGGCCGTCCAAAAACAGAGGAAACTCTGCCCGTTTTTCGAGAAAAACCGTAATATACAACGTGTTTTATTAAATGACGAAACCTATAGAATCCGAGAAACTTTAATAAAAACACAAAAACAAATGAATATTTGTTTTACAACGGCACTTTACAACTTACGAAAACGACGATGACGCAAACGATTATATAAAGTAAATATAGTTATTATATTTAAACTCGAATCCTTTTATAAATAGATATAGAATATATATTTATTTCAAATATCAAACGACACGAATCCGCTTTATAAAAATAAATATAGTTTTTATATTTATTTCAAATATAGCACAACATGAATTCGTTTTACCAAAATAAATATAGTTTATTTATTTATTTCCAATATTGTTCAACATGAATTCTTTTATAAAAATAAATATAGTTATATATTTATTTTCAATACAATAACTCGACGATTCTTTTGTAAAATAAATATAACTTTTTATATTTATTTCAAACACCGAAGCGGCTTATACATATCCTTTGATAAATATGATACGAGACTTAATATAGGGCGCGAGTTTGTTATATGATATTTTCATATAAATATTCTTTTTATACACGTATGACTACTCGAGACGGCTAACGCAATTACAATGATATATTTATATAAATATTTATTTATTTTTAAATCTCTCGAGAATCAAGTCTTTTCAAGACTTATTGGTTATTACCGACAATAAACGAAACTTAACGAGTATAACTTCCTCGTTTCCTTCAAGATAATAACGTACCGTCGAATCGTTCGAATAATGATTCGGTAGAGCTCGATAACACGTAGTGTAGTTACTGCGTTTGCTTAGAAACTTATAAGATATTCCGTGTTAGGAATATTGTAGAATGCATGCTAGCAAGTCAAGTCTTGGAAACGACATCACGAAGTCGTAATTAGCTAGCTTCGCACTAGGCAATTCAGGTGAGTTCATAACCCCACTTTTTACGATTTTACATTCTTGTAAATGTTTTCGGGGTGGAAAGATATGCACGTTTTGCAAGAACATACAAAGTTTTGAACGAACGAAAACTCGTATTTCTAAATCATATTATGAATGGATTTCGAGGAACTCAAATGGTTTACGAATGGATTATACTAAATATACCTATTTTTACAAAACAAATGCGTATTATCGAAATGTGAATGATTTTCATGACTAGGGATGGATCGTCTGGTGATAATTTATAGAGACTGGGGAGTGGGCTTTAGAGGCTGGGGAGGTTCGGCCTTAGAGGCTGGGGTGAAATACATGTTACAATTATACAGACATTTTTATACATGGTATGGTTAGCTTAAGGACGGACTTTCATACACCGTTAGATCATGTGAATGAGTAAGCTGCTACTAAAGGCCATTAATCTTCGTCGTAGTACCGAGGGACATGAGTGATAGATCTATTTGGGTGTAGCGAGCCCACACCCATGAGGCCGGGGCGGCCCATAGTGGTGATTGTGTCTTACAACCGAGGCCCCATACAAATTTGCTAGGCTTGAGTCTTCCTGCATCACTTCACACATACCAATGGCCTTGCAAACCATTGGTGATCTCATTTTTCCTTATTGCTACATACCAGGGACTTTCATACATACACCGTTTACAAAAGGTTTATACATACTTACAGAAATACCGGGGTTTTACAAATTACCTACCATGTTTTATACAAAATTCAAAGCGTAGGATTATGCGGGCAGGAAGTCACAGTCAGGGTGGGCATTGACGGTTATACGAACATTACAAATTCAAGAGTTTAGAAATACATGGTTTTACGAGCATAATGCGTTACAAATACAAAGTTTCCATGTAACTTGACAAGAAAATGATTTCTAAAGTCGTTTTCTCAATATTATTTCACAAACCGGTTATTCAAAAAGATTTATTTCAAATCTTTTACAAACAAACTATGAACTCGCTCAACTTTATGTTAACTTTTTCGCATGTTTCTTTCTCAGGTTACCTTTCAGAAACTATGGCACGGTTGGAATAGGAGAACCATTGGAGACTCGAGTACTTAGTGGGCGTTCGCATTCTAAAGGTCTTAGCTTTTGCTTCCGCTATGCAATGAAGATACCAGTCCAGTCACGCCAAGCTCTAATATTTCGGGGTGTGACAGATTGGTATCAGAGCTATAGGTTATAGCGAATAAGGTATTCTGTAGGAATACCTAGGCTCTAACTGTCACACCCTGGCTTTGCGGAAGCGTGGTTAATTTGGTGTGACTTCTTAATACCATAGCTTAATCATAACAAAGCTATATGAATTAAAAACATGCAAGATCATCCATTAAATTTTAAAAACCAAATACAGTACCATTGTCTTAACGGGAAAACACCCTAATAACCATAACCTTGTTCAACAAACATTACAACTTAAACATAACATAAACACAGTTTAAGGACTGTGACTTGTCCAGGAAAGAGTCACATTCCCTAAACCCCGGATGACCTTGGAAACTAGTGCAGCGGGAAAACATGCCATACCGTGCCAGATCTTTAATTCCCTGAAATACATGTAAGTTGAAAAAACAACAATAATGTTGAGCGAGTTCATGCGAAAGTGAGTAAATAAACCTTTGTAGTTATCAAAATCCTGGTATGTAGCAAATAAGGTAAAAGAGATCACCAATGGTTTGCAAGGCCATTGATACGTGTGAAGTGCAAGTAGGAAGACTCAACCCTTGCGATTTTGCGTCGGGGCACAAAGTCACCCCGAGGTCCGTTATGCTGGACCTGGGGTTGGGCTCGCTACACCCAGATAGATCTACCGCTTACGTCCCTCGGTCCTACAATGAGGATTAATGGCCTCCAGTTCCCGCCTACCCACTCACATGATCTAAGTAGTAACCCTCCTTACGCTAACCATACCATGTAAAAAGTACTCGTAATCATAGTAACATGTATTTCACCCCCGCAGTTTAGAAAACTGAAAACAGTTAAGAGAAAAGGGGGACATGAACTCACAGTCGGTGCGTCTCTACCAAGTACTCCAAATCAGGCAGCTGAGTAACGACCTACATGTGCTAATTCTATTAGACGGACGGCCGTGCCTTAGCTTTATAGTTTAAGTTTTTGGGAAATAGTTAGACAACTATTCCGAGTTTACTTTTCGTATATACTTGGTAGTTAATCTCCTTCCCAAGGATGGGGGATTTAATACATGTGCGTTCGAATTATATCATTTAGTCTCACTTAATATATTTTTATTTCTAATTCCAAAATATAAATATTTTTCTCAAAAATATTATATTCTCCTTTCACATAATTTTACCAAAAATAATACGTCGATAAAATACGCGTTCATGAATATTTCCGTATAATGCGTAAGTTACGTTTTATCATTCGTGTGGTAATAGTAATTACCGGTGTAACTTATATAATTATCGTAGAGGCGTTCGTATTATTTTGGATCTGTTAACGTTCGTAAATATTATTTTTACTCTTAAAATAATATTTATGTATTTTTCACAAAATAATCATAAACAGTGTGGTGAAAATATAAATATATATATTTATCACGTTTAGTTTTTGTGAAAATCCCACCCCCGAATATTTGTAAATAAAGTCGTGGCGAAATATATTTTGAAAACATGTCAAAAATAATTCTAACACTTGTAGTGTAAATATTTCTAAGTGTTAGGTTTTTAGAAAAATTTCGCCAGAGTTTCCTCTGTAACTGGAGGTGGCCACGCTTTCAAGTGAATCATTTTCTTTTACTAAATCAATTTCAACAACTTCTTTATTCAATCAAATAATTTCCGACACGACAAACTAGTCAACAAGTATGTAAATCGCATAAGTACATGAACTTGTAGTTTTTCCGAAACTATAGTGTAAATCCCATTATATTTTGTGGATCTTTATATAAAGTAATTTGATCTCGTAAAAACCTCGTTTTTAGAGTAAGTCCATCTTTACAACTTCTCGTCATCTTTTACAAAGTTTGTTATTTTGTCGAAACTTTTCATTTCACAAGTGTTTACACACTTGTGGTTTATAAAAATCATGCTTGTTAATGTAAGATCTATTCTTTAGAAACGTGATTTTCTTTGACGCTTGGTCCTTTGAAAATACCACTTGCAGATACGTAGATCTGCTAGTTTTAAACACTATTTTACAAGTAAAACATTTTTACACAAGTTCATGTTTCGCGTGTGGTAGAGTTTCACCTTTTAACCCTTGTACCATTCAAAACAAGCTTATGTCAAGATCCATGACCTTAACCAAACCGGGTTAAATGATGATCCGAGCTACCACAACATAGATCGGGTCTAGATAACCACACAAAATTAATACTACAACATTTACACAACTAGTGATCTTTTAACCAACATTATTCATGTTTTTAGTAGACTTTTGTGCTTTAAATTGCAAGTTTCCGAATTTTAACCGTTACATAACATATTAACCACTTTAGAATAGTTCAAGAGAGTCTTTTAAGCATTATACCTCTAGCTCGAGGCTAGGGAAGAATTTATGCGAAAAATGCGTGGATAAAAGCAAGAGAAAGCGGTCCTTCAAGCTCCGAGTGTGCCAAGCTTCCTAATACGTGACCCTTGATGTTTGTGTAACCTTGGAATGAGAAGATGGAACTCGAAAAATGGATGGATGGGCCAGGGGGGTTCGGTCGAAGTATGTAGAGAGGGAAAGAGAGAGAGTTTGTGGTGTGGTGTGTGGTGATTGATCTTGTGTGTTTAGTTGGTTACTTATAGACAAATCATAGGGTAATTATCCAATGGATCAAGTGCCTTCTAGATTTTAAACACTTTGATTAAAATAATGAAAAGAAATCAAGTCTTGTCCCCTCCTAGTTGGGCCGATTACAATGGGGGGGGGGTACTAGTTCAATTTCAACTAGATTAGTTGGTGTTTAGTTAGGGTAACTAGGTTAAGTTTAGGGATTAACTTGGTTAGTCATGTGTTGTGCTTTAATGCGGGTGTTAGGGTGTTCAGGGACCCTAACTGGCTCAGAAAAAGACCAGTAATATTCATGGCAATATTTTCATGTTCCGGGTATAGTCCGGTTGTTCGGTTGGATAGTAATCCGTTAAAGTGCTTAACAAAGCTTTTATGTGTCGTAGATACCATTTTTAGTGACACAACTTATTCCCCAAAGTGTCAGGAATATTTTCCTCATGTTTTGGCACTTTATTAGCCAGCTAGAAGCTGAACGGTAAATTAAAGTGCTGTGTTTTGTGCTCAGTGTATGTTTTAGGCACATCCAGTCATCGTAACTTATTCCTAGAGACGCAGTTCTACAACCCTTGTATCCCTACACTCACTATGGGTGTAGTAAAATATTTCTGGCTCATACAGGCCTTAGAGGCAGTATCTGCCTGATGCTGGCTTTGTCAGCATGTTCAATAGGTTATCCGTTCATAGTGCTACTGTGCTTTTGTGCATCATGTTTGTCACTAAGGTTCAGCATGTAAAATAATGTAGTGACAGCAGATAGAGTATGATGCAAGAATATACAAGTATCAGAAATCAAGTAGCAGTTCATCAGCAATTTCAGTTAAGCACAGTAATTAAGCAGCAATTAATTATAAATTAAATCGTACGGATACCTGGTTTAGTGAGGGTTGTCACATTCTCCCCCCGTTAGAAAAATTTCGTCCCGAAATTTAAGTTCTGCTTGTAGAAGCAGGGTTCTTGGGAAATAGATGGGGGTATTTTTCTTTCATTCGGTCCTCACGCTCCTAGGTGAATTCAGGACCATGGCGGGCATTCCAACGAACCTTGACGAGCTTGACACTGCTCCGGCGGGTCTTGTTCACTTTCCAATCCGTGACCTCAACAGGTTCTTCAACGAAGTGGAGCGTGTCGTTAACATGATTTCGTCGGTAGGAATGGCAACGGTATCTTGTGTTGGACTTTTCTTCAGATTGGATACATGAAATGTATCGTGAACACCATTTAGCTCAGCAGGTAAGTCCAGCTTGTAAGCTACGGTCCCAATTCTTTCCAAAATCCTGAACGGACCAATATACCGCGGATTCAACTTTCCACGCTTCCCAAAGCGTGCCACACCCTTCCAGGGTGATACGTTCAACAAAACCATATCACCAACCTCAAACTCTAGAGGTTTCCTGCTTCGATCCGCGTAGGCTTTCTGCCGGTCACGAGCCGCACTGATGCGATCTCGTATCTGTGCAATCTTATCAGTGGTTTCCTGGACTACATCAGGACCAACCAACTGTCTATCACCGGCGTCAGACCAACAGAGCGGTGATCTGCACTTGCGCCCATATAAAGCTTCAAATGGTGCAGCACCAATACTGGTGTGGTAGCTGTTGTTGTAGGAAAATTCAACCAAAGGTAAATGCTTATCCCAGCTACCGCCCAAGTCCATAACACACGCTCTCAGCATGTCTTCCAACGTGTGAATCGTCCGCTCGCTTTGACCGTCGGTCTGCGGGTGAAACGCGGTGCTCATATTCAACTTCGAGCCAAAAGCTTCTTGGAAGGGTTGCCAAATCCTTGAGACGAACCTTCCGTCTCTATCAGAGATGATTGAGAGAGGTACTCCATGGCGTGTAACAATCTCTCTCATGTAGATCTCAGCCAATTTGCTTGTATTATCCTTTTCTCGGATAGGCAAGAAGTGTGCTGACTTCGTTAATCGGTCCACTATCACCCAGATGGTGTCATGGCCTCTTGGCATTCTTGGCAATTTCGTAATAAAATCCATGGAGATTTGTTCCCACTTCCACTTGGGAATCTCTGGTTGTTGCAGAAGTCCTGAAGGCTTCTGGTATTCCGCTTTAACCTTAGCGCAAGTTAAACATTTGCTCACATAAACAGCCACATCGCCTTTCATCCTAGGCCACCAATAATAATCTTTAAGATCCTGGTACATCTTATCCACTCCAGGGTGGATAGAGTACCGCGACTTGTGAGCTTCATCGAAAATAACCTTCCTTAAACCTCCAAACAAAGGAACCCAAATCCTTTTCTCAAAACACAACGTTCCTTCCTTGTTTGGTACTAATAACTTCTCCATCCCCCGGAGATACTCTTCTTCAAGGTTTCTTTCCTTGAGAGCTTCTTTCTGCGCGGCACGAATGCGCAGAGGAAAATCGGTTCGAATAACCATCTCCAAAGCCCTAACCCTTATGGGCTTGATCCTCTCTTTTCGACTTAGGGCATCGGCGACCACATTCGCCTTCCCTGGATGATACTTTATCTCACAGTCGTAGTCATTCAACAGCTCTACCCATCGTCTTTGTCTCATATTCAATCCTTCTGGTTGAATATGTGCTGGAGGCTCTTGTGATCTGTGAAGATTGTGCACTTCGTACCATAAAGGTAGTGCCTCCAGATCTTTAAAGCAAAAACCACTGCGCCTAGTTCCAAATCATGAGTGGTATAGTTCTTTTCATGCACTTTTAACTGACGCGATGCGTAAGCAATAACCTTTTGGCGTTGCATCAACACACAACCCAATCCTTGACGCGATGCGTCGCAGTATACCACAGAATCATCTGTACCCTCTGGTAGGGCTAAGATTGGCGCGTTGCAAAGCTTATCTTTCAATACCTGAAACGCTTCTTCCTGTTTGATTCCCCAATCAAACTTCTTGTCCTTCTGAGTGAGGAGCGTCAATAGTTGAGCGATCTTTGAAAAGTTCTCAATGAATCTTCGGTAATAGCCAGCCAAACCCAAGAATTGCCGAATCTCGGTTGGCGTCTTTGGCGTTTCCCAATCCTTGATCACCTCGATCTTGGTGGGATCCACATGGATTCCATCTCCATTTACCACGTGCCCAAGGAATTGCACTTCTCTTAGCCAAAACTCGCACTTAGAGAATTTGGCGTATAGCTGTTCCTTCTTTAGCAGCTCCAGGATGGCTCTTAAGTGCTGCTCGTGCTCATCCTTCGTCTTTGAGTAAATCAAAATATCATCGATGAATACAATCATGAACTTATCCAAGTACGGCTTATAAACTCGATTCATCAAGTCCATGAACACTGCAGGTGCGTTTGTCAGACCAAACGGCATAACGAGAAACTCGTAGTGCCCATAACGAGTTCTGAAGGCTGTCTTTGGGATACTTTCCTCCTGTATCCTTAACTGATGGTAACCAGATCGCAAATCGATCTTCGAGTAAAAGCTTGAACCTTGAAGTTGGTCGAACAGATCATCAATCCTTGGCAGAGGATACCTATTCTTGATTGTCAGCTTGTTCAACTCTCTGTAGTCAATGCACATACGGAAACTACCGTCCTTTTTCTTGACAAACAAAACTGGAGCTCCCCAAGGCGAGAAGCTTGGTCGGATAAATCCCTTGTCTAACAACTCTTGAAGTTGTGTCGACAGTTCCTGCATCTCAGACGGAGCAAGTCTGTATGGTGCCTTAGCCACAGGCGCGGCGCCTGGAACTAAGTCAATGCGGAACTCCACTTTCCTTTGAGGCGGCAAGCCAGGCAAATCTTCTGGGAAGACTTCTGGGTACTCCCTCACGACAGGGATGTCTTCGATCTTCGGTTCTTCAGCTTTCTTATCAACAATGTGTGCCAGAAAGGCAGCACATCCTTTCTGCAAACACTTTCTTGCTTTCAGGCAGCTAATAATTCTCAACGGCGTCTCACGCTTCTCTCCGTGAACAACAATGGTCTCACCATCTTCGGTCGGGATACGAACGACCTTCTCATGACAAACTATCTCGGCCTTGTTACTTGATAACCAATCCATTCCTACTACCACGTCGAAGCTTCCCAACTGGACTGGTAGTAGATCTAGAGCGAACTCACGCTCTCCCAATTCGATTACGCAACCTCGAATCACCTCATTAGCTTCTACCAACTTCCCATTCGCCAATTCGATCGAGTACGGAACATCTAATTTACTAGCGGCTAAACCAAGCATATTCTTAAACTCTAACGACACAAAGCTATAATCGGCGCCAGTATCAAATAAGACGGATGCATAGCGTTGGTTTACAGGGAACGTACCAGTGACAACATTGGGATCCTGGCGCGCTTCCCTTGCTTCTATGTTGAAAACCCTTCCGCGGGCTTGGTTTAATTCCGGGCAATTCCTTTTGTAGTGCCCAAGATCACCACAGTTGAAACATCCGGGTCTCTGCCCATTTCCACCACCGTTTCCAGCTTGATTGTTCTTCTGATTACGATTTATGGCGCCCACTTGGTTTGCATTATTGACACGATTCCCATCACCTCCATTGTTTCCTTGTGGGCGATTCCCAATACCACCACGATTATTTCTATTCCCAAATCCTCCTTGGCCTCCCCGGCCAGCACTAGCCCAACAGGAATCCTTCAAGTGACCAGTCTTTCCACAAGCTTCACATACTTTTGGCCCGCATCGACCAGAATGATGGCGTTGGCACGAGTTACACTTGGGATGTGCACCCATATATCCCTTACCTTTCCTCCTACCACCAGCTGTATCCTGAGCTGGCGCGTTTTGCTCTCCTTTCTTAACCACCACCCCGGTGCCCTGCTTGAAGTTTGAAAACTTCCGCTTGTTTCCTCCAGATGACTCCACATGAGTCTCTTTCTTCTTTGGCTCAACTTCATCAAACTTGTTCAAACGAATTGCCTCCTCTGTGAGAGCCACGCTCAAATCAATGGCTTCAGTGATAGTCGCAGGTTTGGAGGAGGTCACCATGCTTATGATTTGAGGAGCTAATCCCCAAATAAAGCGTTCAGTTCTCTTGAACTCAAGAGTGACCATGTAAGGAACCACATGCGACAAGTCGTGGAATCTCTGAACATACTCTGCTATCTTTGGGCCTTCCATTTTTAAATGCCAGAACTCGGTCTCCAATCTCTGGATTTCAGCGCGGGAATAGTACTTTTTGCGCATGAGTTCCTTCAGTTCGGTCCAGGTCAGCGCGTAGGCAGCAGCTTCGCCAAGTGTCTGTACTTGCAAGTTCCACCAGGATAGGGCTCCATCCAAAAATAGCCCAGAGATATAGGTGACTTGCTGATCCAGTGCGCATTTGCTCATGCGAAGCATGCGAAGAACGGATTCTGTTTTCTCAGCCCAGCGGACAAAGGCGACAACACCTCCTGTGCCATCAAAGTTTACGGGCTTGTAGTCCAAGAACTGTTTGTAGGTGCACCCATGAGGTGGATTATTGTTGTTGCCAGTGTTGCCAGAGTTGCTTCCGCTCATTCCTCCTTGAGAGGCAGCATATTGAGCGATAGCAGCAGCAATGACTTGCTGTAGTTCTTCCTGAGTCGTAGGCATTTGCTGTTGTTGACGTCTTGGTGGCATCTTCTAAAGATGTGTTTACGTTGGTCAGGCCATAGTGGAGCGTACGTATATAGTAATAGTAATAGCACGTAACATCTCATGTTATCAATATATCACAAATACTAATCACACAACATCCCATGTCACAAATATTATACACACAACATCCAATGTCATAAAAATATAAATAAGCAATCAAGCGAATCAAATATGATGAGAATACTGCGATTGCTATATATCGAGACTACGTAGTAAGTGTATCAGTACATCACTGTGTCATACAATCATCAATCAACTAGGGTCTACATCACCCCTGTCCAAAACTATATCAAGTCAGTGTCAAATACATCAAATACATCAAATATATGTCAACAAAAGTCAGAGTCATCATGTAGTCTCCAAAAATGCTGTGCAATCAAAAGCAATCGCGGTCCTCTTACCAACGTCTACCCAAATAGCATTGATGAGCTCTATACAGATGGCGGTGGAGGAGGGGGAAAATGAGTGTAAAACAAACGACGTAACTGGAGCCAGTCCTCCTCCATGGCTCTCTGAGTACGGATGAAAGAAGCAACCTGCTGCTCTAAAGCAAAAAGGCGTGCAGCATAATCTGGGGGTACAGGTCGAGAGGGCTGCAAGTGAGAGTGTGTCTGACCATGGCACGAACATGGTGGCAGCTGAGCTCTCTCAAGCTCCTGGATACGCTGCGTGTGTGACTCATGCTGAAAAACGAAAGACATCAAAACGTCCTCTATAGTGTGTCCCACATGGAATGGATGGTAAGGATCAGTAGGTGGCATGACAGGCGGTGATGTCCAAAGGAATGGCATACTGGTGGGATCCAAAGGTGCCACATGAAAAGGAGAGACAGGGGGTACAACAGGTGGAAACTGTGGCATAACAAGAACAGATGTCGGTATATGCCCAAAGGGATGGGCCGACGAACCCTCTCCAGGTCTCGCTGGAGGTACAAACTGAGGAACCTGAAAAGAGAAATCAACATGTCGTGTATCAGTGTGGTGTGGGGGCATAGGTGGAACATCCTCATCAGCAGGAATCCATCCGTGCTGTGCGTGCTCATCCGGTGGATCCATGTGTGTCGCGAACAGTGCATGCTCGGGCTCTAGTGGAACGGGGTCAGGTGGGGGAGCAACAATAGGGTGAACGGGTGCAATGTGATCAACAAGATGGTCAACAGGTATATCAGCAACAGGTGGGGGAACAACAGGATCGGCAGCAATAACATGATCACCCTCCAGATGATCATCAACAGGCGGGCCAGCTAGAACAGGCTCAACAGGGATGCCAGCATGTACGGGGTCATGCTCAGGCATAGGGTCTAGAGCAGCTGCCTGCTCAGGAGCCAAGGCAGGCTCAGGGTCATCAAAAGCCATCTCAAAATCGAACTCGGGGTCAATAGGATCGACTGGGTCAGCTGGATCCTCCATGGGCTGATCCATCGGTATGAACTATATATCATGATCCGGTCCGAATCCCGGAGGAAAGATAGGATCCGAATCCCCTATGTCATCATGGTCAAACGCAAAACTGGAAATAGGAGCAACTGAGGATGTCTGGTCAGGATCTGAATCATGCGAAAAGTGTTGTGCGCTCAAAGGGTGAGAAGGTGCGGATGCCACAGACTCAAAGGAGTCTGGGACCGGAGAATGCGCAGGCGAATCCTCGGCGGGAGCATCAGCGATCATCAGAAGATCGCCAGCAGGAAGTAGGGTCGCGTCCTGGATCTCATCCTCGATAAGCTCGTCATCATACAGATCAATGTCGCCGTCAGCCTCGGCGTCAAGAAGTAAATCATACGCAGGATAAACGGCTAAGGGTATAGGAGCCGGAATCTCTACTAATGGTAGGTACTCCACGGGAGGGCCATCTGCAGGCTCATCAGCACCCTCAGGTAGTGCGAAGGGCTGAAAATCGTCCTCGTCAGTGCTGGTATAATCAGAAGTGTGAACCTCGTGCTCTGAGGATGTGAGGTCATCAGATACTACAGGTATAGGTCCAATGGTGTCCGAGTCGCCGGTGCAGGGCGAGGCCATGTGTCTGTATCATAAACACAAATATGCACAAATAATCAGTCATACAATCAGGTAATCACATAAGTCACCAAGTAAGATATCACATAACTCTCCTAGTCCCACTAGCCTCCCAGTCTCCTAGACTGACATTCCTAGTCCCACTAGCCAAATTCCTCCCAGTCTCTAAGACTGACATTCCTAGTCCCACTAGCCAAATTCTTTCCAGTCTCTAAGACTGCTCTATCATCCACCTCGACCTCCTAGATCGAGCCTCGGCCTCCATGACCGAGCCTCAGCCTTCATGACTGAGCCTACTCTTCCTAGTCTCACTAGCCATCTACCTCGAACTCTAAGATCGAGCCTCGGCCTCCAAGGCCGAGCCTCAGCCTCCAAGACTGAGCCTCAAACAATAAACATCTTCCTCGATCTCTAAGATCGAGCCTCGGCCTCCAAGACCGAGCCTCAGCCTCCAAGACTGAGCCTAAAATAAAATAAATAAAATGTGCTCAACATGTGTTTGTAAAAACGTTTTGGATCTGGACTTAAGTGGTATGCAGTAAAAATGTTTTCGTGAGAGCCCTAGTGATCATAGTCTAGACTCGAGAAGGAATCCTAGTTCGCTATGATCAGAGCTCTGATACCAAGCTGTCACACCCTGGCTTTGCGGAAGCGTGGTTAATTTGGTGTGACTTCTTAATACCATAGCTTAATCATAACAAAGCTATTTGAATTAAAAACATGCAAGATCATCCATTAAATTTTAAAAACCAAATACAGTACCATTGTCTTAACGGGAAAACACCCTAATAACCATAACCTTGTTCAATAAACATTACAACTTAAACATAACATAAACACAGTTTAAGGACTGTGACTTGTCCAGGAAAGAGTCACATTCCCTAAACCCCGGATGACCTTGGAAACTAGTGCAGCGGGAAAACGTGCCATACCGTGCCAGATCTTTAATTCCCTGAAATACATGTAAGTTGAAAAATCAACAATAATGTTGAGCGACTTCATGCGAAAGTGAGTAAATAAACCTTTGTAGTTATCAAAATCCTGGTATGTAGCAAATAAGGTAAAAGAGATCACCAATGGTTTGCAAGGCCATTGATACGTGTAAAGTGCAAGTAGGAAGACTCAACCCTTGCGATTTTGCGTCGGGGCACAAAGTCACCCCGAGGTCCGTTATGCTGGACCTGGGGTTGGGCTCGCTACACCCAGATAGATCTACCGCTTACGTCCCTCGGTCCTACAATGAGGATTAATGGCCTCCAGTTCCCGCCTACCCACTCACATGATCTAAGTAGTAACCCTCCTTACGCTAACCATACCATGTAAAAAGTACTCGTAATCATAGTAACATGTATTTCACCCCCGCAGTTTAGAAAACTGAAAACAGTTAAGAGAAAAGGGGGACATGAACTCACAGTCGGTGCGTCTCTACCAAGTACTCCAAATCAGGCAGCTGAGCAACGACCTACATGTGCTAATTCTATTAGACGGACGGCCGTGCCTTAGCTTTATAGTTTAAGTTTTTGGGAAATAGTTAGACAACTATTCCGAGTTTACTTTTCGTATATACTTGGTAGTTAATCTCCTTCCCAAGGATGGGGGATTTAATACATGTGCGTTCGAATTATATCATTAAGTCTCACTTAATATATTTTTATTTCTAATTCCAAAATATAAATATTTTTCTCAAAATATTATATTCTCCTTTCACATAATTTTCCCCAAAAATAATACGTCGATAAAATACGCGTTCATGAATATTTCCGTATAATGCGTAAGTTACGTTTTATCATTCGTGTGGTAATAGTAATTACCGGTGTAACTTATATAATTATCGTAGAGGCGTTCGTATTATTTTGGATCTGTTAACGTTCGTAAATATTATTTTTACTCTTAAAATAATATTTATGTATTTTTCACAAAATAATCATAAACAGTGTGGTGAAAATATAAATATATATATTTATCACGTTTAGTTTTTGTGAAAATCCCACCCCCGAATATTTGTAAATAAAGTCGTGGCGAAATATATTTTGAAAACATGTCAAAAATAATTCTAACACTTGTAGTGTAAATATTTCTAAGTGTTAGGTTTTTAGAAAAATTTCGCCAGAGTTTCCTCTGTAACTGGAGGTGGCCACGCTTTCAAGCGTATCATTTTCTTTTACTAAATCAATTTCAACAACTTCTTTATTCAATCAAATAATTTCCGACACGACAAACTAGTCAACAAGTATGTAAATCGCATAAGTACATGAACTTGTAGTTTTTCCGAAACTATAGTGTAAATCCCATTATATTTTGTGGATCTTTATATAAAGTAATTTGATCTTGTAAAAACCTCGTTTTTAGAGTAAGTCCATCTTTACAACTTCTCGTCATCTTTTACAAAGTTTGTTATTTTGTCGAAACTTTTCATTTCACAAGTGTTTACACACTTGTGGTTTATAAAAATCATGCTTGTTAATGTAAGATCTATTCTTTAGAAACGTGATTTTCTTTGACGCTTGGTCCTTTGAAAATACCACTTGCAGATACGTAGATCTGCTAGTTTTAAACACTATTTTACAAGTAAAACATTTTTACACAAGTTCATGTTTCGCGTGTGGTAGAGTTTCACCTTTTAACCCTTGTACCATTCAAAACAAGCTTATGTCAAGATCCATGACCTTAACCAAACCGGGTTAAATGATGATCCAAGCTACCACAACATAGATCGGGTCTAGATAACCACACAAAATTAATACTATAACATTTACACAACTAGTGATCTTTTAACCAACATTATTCATGTTTTTAGTAGACTTTTGTGCTTCAAATTGCAAGTTTCCGAATTTTAACCGTTACATAACATATTAACCACTTTAGAATAGTTCGAGAGAGTGTTTTAAGCTTTATACCTCTAGCTCGAGGCTAGGGAAGAATTTATGCGAAAAATGCGTGGATAAAAGCAAGAGAAAGCGGTCCTTCAAGCTCCGAGTGCGCCAAGCTTCCTAATACGTGACCCTTGATGTTTGTGTAACCTTGGAATGAGAAGATGGAACTCGAAAAATGGATGGATGGGCCAAGGGGGGTTCGGCCGAAGTATGTAGAGAGGGAAAGAGAGAGAGTTTGTGGTGTGGTGTGTGGTGATTGATCTTGTGTGTTTAGTTGGTTACTTATAGACAAATCATAGGGTAATTATCCAATGGATCAAGTGCCTTCTAGATTTTAAACACTTTGATTAAAATAATGAAAAGAAATCAAGTCTTGTCCCCTCCTAGTTGGGCCGATTACAATGGGGGGGGGGGGTACTAGTTCAATTTCAACTAGATTAGTTGGTGTTTAGTTAGGGTAACTAGGTTAAGTTTAGTGATTAACTTGGTTAGTCATATGTTGTGCTTTAATGCGGGTGTTAGGGTGTTCAGGGACCCTAACTGGCTCAGAAAAAGACCAGTAATATTCATGGCAACATTTTCATGTTCCTGGTATAGTCCGGTTGTTCGGTTGGATAGTAATCCGTTAAAGTGCTTAACAAAGCTTTTATGTGTCGTAGATACCATTTTTAGTGACACAACTTATTCCCCAAAGTGTCAGGAATATTTTCCTCATGTTTTGGCACTTTATTAGCCAGCTAGAAGCTCAACGGTAAATTAAAGTGCTGTGTTTTGTGCTCAGTGTATGTTTTAGGCACATCCAGTCATCGTAACGTATTCCTAGAGACGCAGTTCTACAACCCTTGTATCCCTACACTCACTATGGGTGTAGTAAAATATTTCTGGCTCATACAGGCCTTAGAGGCAGTATCTGCCTGATGCTGGCATTGTCAGCATGTTCAATAGGTTATCCGTTCATAGTGCTACTGTGCTTTTGGGCATCATGTTTGTCACTAAGGTTCAGCATGTAAAATAATCTAGTGACAGCAGATAGAGTATGATGCAAGAATATACAAGTATCAGAAATCAAGTAGCAGTTCATCAGCAATTTCAGTTAAGCACAGTAATTAAGCAGCAATTAATTATAAATTAAATCGTACGGATACCTGGTTTATTGAGGGTTGTCACACTAACCTCACTTTTCCCTGGAGCTTACACTATTAAGACGTTGAATACATACAGAACGCCTAGTACTCGAATATGGTCTCCAACCGTTGCCGAAAAACAAACAGTCAAAATTTTGTTTTCAAACATACGCTATTGTGGTGTTTCATACACGGTGCATAAAACAATTACATACAGTACACAAAACTCTGAGAGTTTAGGAAACATGCATCTAAGACCTTCGGAAACTTATGTTGAAGTTCATTAAAGGTCATCATGTAGGAACCGCGAATATTAACTCGGGCACACACTATTACCCATATTGTCTATGATATTTTAACTTCCCGAGTAGGCAGCCTACGCATAACGAAACGCTAGTGCACGAGAATACATGAAACTCAAATTTTACATCAACGGGTGTCGGAGTACATCACATTCTACGCGGAACAAAACGCTAGTGCACAGGTATACGTGAAACTTAAACTATACATCAGCGGAGGTTGAAGTACGACACATACGACTATCGAGGCGAGGCCTTTGAAAAGACACGATGGCGCAATTCAACGACGACGCTAGATTCCTGTCAGCAGGAGAACTATCGATCAGGAAGCGGCGGCTTGGCACGCGATCCGGCAACGACACGAGTCATGCTGAGGAGAAGACGCATGCCTTCGTATTCCCCCTATCTTATTAACGACGGATACGCTATGTTCGACATTCCATGGTAATGTCAACTAAAAACCGGTCCCCACATGAAACCCCAGGTAAAGTCCTTAAATTTCTTTTATATAAATTCCAACTTTTGCATCTAATGAGTAGATTTTCAAATCTCTACTCCTCTTAATGATCATTGCATCACGATAACTTCTTTCATTACAACGAATACTCATTTGCTCATTTCTTGAAAATTCATATGTTACGCATGCATCGTTTGTTACGCATGTGGTTTCGTTTCGAATAAGCGTTTCATCGAAGTTCAAATATTATTTCGCTAAACCTAATTATTGAATTGTGATTCGAATGATCCGCATTAGTGTAATTGTTGGCTCCTTTGTTATCAAGTTCGTTTGTTTGAACTTGTTCATTTCACATATTCGATTCAAGACACCATATGATGTATTGGGAGCATCATATCAAATCAATTTTAACGAGCACTTCCTTTGTTTCGACTCGTGGTAAACTTGTTTGGTATTCGACTCCATTAAATTGTTTGTTGACTTCGACACCTTGTGGTGGTGTTTTCACTTATTTGAAGCTTGCGCTAGTCTTGTTTGCACATATCATGCATGGATTTAAATTATTTATTTATTGATTTGTTTTAAATCCGCTTTGATTTATAATGTTACAACAGTCTTAACACAATCGTGTGTTAAGGCAATGGTGCACAAATTCACATTTTATTTCAGTGTACCTCTTAATGGTTCTTTCCAACATCGATCGAATGTTTTGCGATATTCATTGCTTCTTCATCTTCGATCGAAACATTATTACTTTGATGTTCCATTTTCAATTGAAAATTCCATGATGTCATTTGAAACAAACTTTCAGATTCACTTTATTACGCTTTCATTTGATTTCGAACACGGTGAATTTGTTTGATCACCGCTATTATTGAATTATTTAAATCACTACGACACCTTGTGGTGTCTGTACAAACTTGTAGCTTGGGCTAATCATGATTGAGCGTTTCATGCAAAACACAGGTGATACTTGTTCGATCACCCCTATTATTGAATTGTTTCATTTATTGTGACACCTTGTGGTGTCGGTATAACTTGCAGCTTGTGCTGATCACGATCGAGCGTTTCATGGAAACTATTACATTTGAGATTGTTGATTCTAAGTTCATCCAGTGGATGTTATTGCTTCTAGGACTCATTACATGTTGTAAACGTTCATATGGAATTCGATTGGTCGAAGTTCCTGTTCATTGTTGGATCCCTGTTAACTTAGTCGCACTAGTGACTACCTATACATCTTGTTTCCTTTGACATCAACTTTTGAAACACATTTCTTTTAAATCGTTGGGTTCCCATTGTGGAGGAATGTCCTTGAATTCACATGATATGAATAAGTCTTGATTCAATTTCGAGGTCATCCACTTTGATACTATTCGTATTTACATACACGTAACGTAACTCTAATGAGTTAACGTAATCTAAATTTCGAGGACGAAATTTCTTTAACAGGGGGAGAATGTGACAACTGGGGATTTACGGCTCCTAATTACGTGACTAACAGATGATTAACGCGAAAATAAGTAGTGTTTAAGATGCGAATTAACTTAATTAGGCCTTTGGAGTGCCTAGAAACGGCTAACCGGCTTTACGGGGCGTGAACGGTGGTTTACGGAAAAATCTAGTGAATATTAAGCGACAACGGACTGATATCGTACAAAATACTGATGACGCCGACAAATACAAATTTCTACGAATATCTATATTTATGAAATTGATTTTGTGAATTTATTGGGTTTCCGTGCGACACAAATGCAAACGTGAACTGAAAACGCGACGGTAGGAAACGCATCGGCAAAAAAACGGAAGCGACGGAGACGCCTATCACCTTCAAAACTTACATTTTACGCTATAATTAGCTTCGTAATAAAATTTTAGTAACTATAGTTGAAACCAGATTGAAAAACGCGTCAGCAACGACAAGATAAATATTACGCGATTTTAAACGCGACGACAACCGTACACGTCGAACACTAAATTTTTGGCATCACTTTACGCATTTTTTACTATAATGGTCTCTCCTACGACATTTTTTAGGGTGCTCGTGTTGCGAAAACGGGTCTTGTAGGAAATACAAGCCTCTTAGACACGAGAGTGGGCTTGCGGGCCCTGGCCCAAGCCCAAGCCCACTTGAAAACTAGAAAATCATATGTATAAAAGGGGGACTATGCCCCTTAACCCTCATTTTTTTTGTGCAGAAAATTCACACACACACCTACAATTCCCTCTCACACTCTCTCTCGTGAACTCCTCACCGGCGAAAGGAACCAGCCGGTATTCCGGCGACGCTCCGGCGTCGGTTCCTGGTCGGCTGACACACCCAACTTCGGCACCCCCTTCCCTGTAAACCCCTACCCCTCGATTTTCCCTACTGGCGAGCACAGGGGAGTCCGATTGGACTCCTGTGACGGTTTCTTTCGGACACACACCACTCACATCATTTTATTTATACCCCCTCTCGACGACAAATAGGAGCACCACCACCACCACCGTCCGGTGGTGGTGCGACGGCTACAGAGAGAGAGAGAGGAAGTAGGAGAGAGAGAGGCAGTAGGAGAGAAAGAGGCAGAAGGAGAGAGAGGGAGGCAGAAGAAGAGAGAGAACCGACAGACCGGCGATCGGCGTCATTGACCGGCGGTCGGCGTCGTTGTCTGGCGGGCTTGGTCTTTATTCGACGAGTTTCACCAATTGCTGAAGATGATGATGTTTTCCGGTACGGCGGCGACGACGGCGGCAGGAGTGACGACGGTGGCGTGATGGTCCAGCGGTCGGAGACTCGGACCGGCGGTCCTTGTCTTGGTCCGACGAGTATCCCGGTAATCACCTCCCATTCTTCTTACTTCTTACAAACTGAAGGTGATGATGATGATTTTGTTTATGTTGGCTACTGTTGTTGATAGAGACGATGTTCATAAGCGATTGATGGTTTTGTTCAGGTTCACTACGGTTCAAGCTCAGGTCCTGTCAGATTCTGGATGGTGGTTCGGTGCGGCTCGGGTTCGGTGTTCGGGTTAATGTTTGGCTCAACTCGGTTTGACTTGCTCAAACCGAGTCAACTCAGACATCAGATGTGTTCGGGTCAAGCGACTTGGTCAGATGGTCCGGTTTGGTTGACTCGGTCAAACCGAGTCAATTCGGTCAAACCTGATCAACCCAGCGAGTCAAGTCGGTCAACTCAGCTTTTCGACACAAAGATTTGGTAAAAATTATTGTTGCAATTCCTTTTACACCATTTTATTATATATATTGTTTTAAACGTGGAACCGAGCTTTAAAACTGAACCGAATAATAAACGTCATAATGAGTATATTGTTTTTCGTGCAAGGATATTATACATAAAAACGTATAGATTATATGTTGACAAACTAACATCGCAACTCAAAAAGTGATTATCATACATGCATATAATACAACTGAACGCGTCCAATATTAGAGTGATGTTTTGTAAATATTGTGATTAGAGTTTATTGAATATTGTTGAATTTTGAAAAATAAAACGAAAACTTGTGTTGTCGGGGCCGTCCAAAAACAGAGGAAACTCTGCCCATTTTTCGAGAAAAACCGTAATATACAACGCGTTTTATTTAATGACGAAACCTATAGAATCCGAGAAACTTTAATAAAAACACAAAAACAAATGAATATTTGTTTTACAACGGCACTTTACAACTTACGGAAACGACGATGACGCAAACGATTATACAAAGTAAATATAGTTATTATATTTAAACTCGAATCTTTTTATAAATAGATATAGAATATATATTTATTTCAAATATCAAGCGACACGAATCGGCTTTTTAAAATAAATATAGTTTATATACTTATTTCAAATATAGCACAACATGAATTCGTTTAACCAAAATAAATATAGTTTATATATTTATTTCCAATATCGTTCAACATGAATTCTTTTATAAAAATAAATATAGTTATATATTTATTTTCAATACAATAACTCGACGATTCTTTTGTGAAATAAATAAAACTTTTTATATTTATTTCAAACACCGAAGCGGCTTATACATATCCTTTGATAAATATGATACGAGACTTAATATACGGCACGAGTTTGTTATATGATATTTTCATATAAATATTCTTTTTAAACACGTATGACTACTCGAGACGGCTAACGCAATTACAACGATATATTTATATATTTTTATATAAATATTTATTTATTTTTAAATCTCTCGAGAATAAGTCTTTTCAAGACTTATTGGTTATTACCGACAATAAACGAAACTTAACGAGTATAACTTCCTCGTTTCCTTCAAGATAATAACTTACCATCGAATTCGTTCGAATAACGATTCGGTAGAGCACGATGACACGTAGTGTAGTTACTGCGTTTACTTAGAAACTTATAAGATATTCCGTGTTAGGAATATTGTAGAATGCACGCTAGCAAGTCAAGTCTTGGAAACGACATCACGAAGTCTTAATTAGCTAGATTCGCACAAGGCAATTCAGGTGAGTTCATAACCCCACTTTTTACGATTTTACATTCTTGTAAATGTTTTCGGGGTGGAAAGACATGCACATTTTGCAAGAACATAAAAAGTTTTGAATGAACGAAAACTCGTATTTCTAAATCATATTACGAATGGATTTCGAGGAACTCAAATGGTTTACGAATGGATTATACTAAATATACCGGTTTTTACAAAACAAATGTGTATTATCGAAATGTGAATGATTTTCATGACTAGGGATGGATCGTCTGGTGATAATATGTAGAGACTGGGGAGGTTCAGCCTTAGAGGATGGGGTGAAATACATGTTACAATTATACAAACATTTTTATACATGGTATGGTTAGCGTAAGGAGGGACTTTCATACACCGTTAGATCATGTGAATGAGTAGGCTACTACTAAAGGCCATTAATCCTCGTCGTAGGACCGAGGGACATGAGTGATAGATCTATTTGGGTGTAGCGAGCCCACACCCATGAGGCCGGGGCGGCCCATAGTGGTGACTGTGTCTTACAGCCGAGGCCCGGTACAAATTTGCTAGGTTTGAGTCTTCCTGCATCACTTCACACATACCAATGGCCTTGCAAACCATTGGTGATCTCATTTTTCCTTATTGCTACATACCAGGTACTTTCATACATACACCGTTTACAAAAGGTTTATACATACTTAGAGAAATACCGTGGTTTTACAAATTACATACCATGTTTTATACAAAATTCAAAGCGTAGGATTATGCGGGCAGGAAGTCAAAGTCAGGGTGGGCATTGACGGTTATACGAACATTACAAATTCAAGAGTTTACAAATACATGGTTTTACGAGCATAATGCGTTACAAATACAAAGTTTCCATGTAACTTGACAAGAAAATGATTTCTAAAGTCGTTTTCTCAATATTATTTCACAAACCGGTTATTCAAAAAGATTTATTTCTGTTAGTGCATTAATGTATATTGCCTTCGTCAATCCGAGTCGTAGCGAGAAACCGAAGAAATCAAGCTCTTACTGTAATATTTAGATAGAATTAGCAAGATGGCATTTTGGTAATTAATGAGAAATCTTATTAATTCAAGGCCTATAAATAGGAGCTTTAGGTTTAAAGTTTAAGACTTTTGCTCCATTTGGTGATTTAGAGATTCAAGTTTAGAGAGAGAAAGTCTAGAGAGAGAAAACTCTCTCCACGTGATTTTTGTATCGTACACGTCATCTTCATCAATAAAATCACGGTTCTAGTACGTTATTGTGTGTTCGGTCACGCACGTTCACGGATTTCGCACGTCGAACGTTCGTTACGCAATCGAACGGCGTCAAAACCGGTCCTACAAGTGGTATCAGAGCTAGGAGCTCGATTGCTTTGATCAAACGCATTGTTTCGTACCAGATTTCAGCGATTTCAGATCCGATTTTCATCAATTTCTTCATTTTTTTTCTTTTATCACGTTTTTCACTGAAAAATGTCAAATTGAACGGGATTTTACGGTCCGAATCGGCTGAGTTTTTGATATGTTGTGCGTAAACACCTGATCTATAACCCTACCAAGTTTCAGATCCAAATTCCTAACCGTTTAGGAGAAATCTAAGTTTTTTTGTTCGAATTCGCTGTCAAAATTACAGGTTCCGCTTCAAAGATCGTGAGGTTTCGCTTCAAAGACATTGAGAGTTCCGCTTATTTGTCCAAACAGTTCCGCTTATATGTCACATCTTGAGGTTTCGCTTGAAAGACCTTGAGGTTTCGCTTGAAAGATATTTGAGGTTTCGCTTGAAAGTTAGTTCAGTGGTTCCGCTTGTATGAACCAATAGAGTTCCGCTTATCAGTCATCACTGTGGTTTCACAATCACGGTGGTCTGCATTTAGTGACAAATATTGTCAGCTCCTTATATCACGGCCCAATGAAATAATAATAATAAGAACATTGATTGTCGGCCACATTAGTCTGAAAGATATTCAACATTAATCGGTACATGTGTTAAATAATATTGGCCCAATCATAGTCAATTATAAAACTTTGTTGTCGGATAAATGGTTTAAAAGGCCCAATCATATTTTTGCATGTGAACTGTGAATTAGTAAAAGGTTAATCGGCCCAATGATGTTGTGTTTGTCAAAGTTGCTTTTGTCGGCCACATATTTGATAAAGTTCATTTTAGAAAAGGCCCAATCATAGTTTAAAACATGTCGTCAGCCTATTAAATCGACCCTATAAGAATTTGATGTTGTTGTTGACTCTTGTAGGTTATCTAATCAAAATGAACGGTCAAATAAGATTCAACTAAGTTGTTGGCTAAGTGAAGTGATAGATAAAAGTTGATTAAAAGATCGGTCCAATCAGTAGGGGTTTAGTTGAAACTTGCGGCCCAATCAGCTAATATGTACATGTGAAGTCAAAGCCCACTACATATTATCGACCAAATTGAATCCATTTCATACCAATCGAGCCCAGATCATTCTAAGCTCATCTAAAAAGTGTATCACAACCCATTCATTCAGTGATCTTCACTTGAACAACAGTGAAAACGAATTCGCGAATCTTCGACAACGAGTCTTAGATTGACTTCATCAAACGTATACTTTTACGTATTCGTTTCGTTTTGAACTGATCATTTGTTCGTTTGTTTGCAGGAGAAACGTGGTTTGTCAAGCATAGGATACTCGCCCGAGCGAATCCTCAAACGATCCTAACTCATTTGATTGTGTGAAATTTTTGTATTAATTGAAAATCCGTCATTGTAAATCTTTTAAATCCAAAACATGGGTTTTGAGATTTATATTGTAATGAACAAATTTGATAATTTTACAGGTATCAAGGGAGAATCAACTAAAGAGTTGATCGAAAGGTATGTCAAGTTATATTTGGAGATGGGGAGATTGAAGATAACCAAGACCAATGAGGAATTGAAAGACAAATTGGCAAACACATTGCCATATGATGAGTGGAGTACTTACTTGATGATGTTGAAGAACAATTCAAACTATGAATTTCTCAACCTTAGTGCGTTCGTCGAGAAGATTCAAGCTCAAGAACTTGAATTTCAAAAGATTAGAAAATTGAAGTCTGATTCAAGAGAGAAGAACAAAGCAGCAACTGTTGAAGTAAAATTCAAATCTAAGGAAATTGTTCAAGAGGTAGAGGAGCAGATTAAAGAAATTTCAGCTATCAAGGTTGAGAAGAATGCTGAAGCTGAAAAGATGAACGAGAAGTGCTTAAATTTTGAAAATCTGAAATCCAAAAATGCCAAACTCTTGAGGGATTTAGAGAGTTTGACATTAGAAAACAAAAATTTTAAAAATTCAGAAAATGATTTGAAAATTCAAATAAAAAATTTAGAAAATGAAAAAGTAAAAATTGAAAAAGATTTTCAAAGTCAAATAAAAATTCTTGAAGATGGTAGAGATGTGTTTAGCAAAAATAACATCGAAAAACAAAAAATGATAAATTCTCATCTTCAGAAGATTATTCAACTTGAAAAAGAAGGTGAGCAAGCTCGAAAGAAAATCAACGAGCTTGAAAATAAGTTGAAAGGTTTTGTGACTTCTGCATCATATGTTTGTCCAGAACCGATCAATGCTGTTCCAATAAGTGACGATATCACAAATTTTGACAAAGTCAAAATTGAAGATTGTGATGAGAAATCTGATGATGAAAATAAAAAAAATTGAAAAACAAAAATTGTTTTTGAAAGTAAAAGAAAAATTTCAGAAAACTGTTCTACAATCGACTGAAAAGGGAGAATGCTCTAAGCAAAAACCTTTGAAGAAGAAAGTGGAACAAAAACAAAAAGATAAAAATCAGAAAAATGTTCAAAAAGAAAATAACAGCTCATCAGATCGATCATCCAATCAAAATCAAAAATGTCAAAAAGTAAAAAATAATAATTCAAAAATTGTTGGTAATAAGTGGTGCAGGTCAGACCACAGTGCTCAAAAGCCAAATCCAGCAAACATGAGGAAGGAATATCACCAAGCCAAACAAAGCTATGATCTGAGCGTTTGGTGTGAAGGTGGTACATGGTACGATAACAGAGTGCGTTACCGATGCGGTTATCAGGGACACATTGTTGTTAACTGCTAAAGCTGGAATTATGAGATGAGAAGATGCTATAACTGTCAAATCAAAGGTCACATTGCTAGAGATTGCCCAAGGAGATTGAATGACAGATCAAGGGCTGTATCTCATAAAAGGGTGATGAAGTCAGTCAAAGTCAAAGAAAAGCCAAAGGAACTGAAAGTTTCAGAACAGAAAGTCAAAGAACCTAAAGTTCAAGAAAAGAAAGTGAAGCTTTCTCAGGGGCAGAAAGACAGACTGAGGAAAAAGAGGAAGAAAGCATGAGAGTATCTCGAAAGGATTTTGTCCTCGGATACAACAAGTAAAACAGAGAAGAGTTCTGATAAATCGTCTTGCTCTCCAAAGAATGAAAAATCAAGCAAAACGAATTCATCAGATGCAAATCTGAGGACAGAATGGAGGGTGAAGAAAGGAATAGTTCCTGGCAATGATCTTGACTCATCAAAGTCAAAGGAGCCATGTTCTGGCGATGATTCTGATTCATCAAAATCAGAGGAGCCACAAGTTGAGCTCAAAAGTGAAAATTCAGTTCCACCAATGGATGACACAAACTTTCCACCATTGCGAACTGAAAATTTTAAACAAAAAGTTGGTAAAGTGAAAATTTCGAATCAATTCTATTCTGAAAAGAAAGAATTCGATGTCGAAAAGGCTTTTAATAACAAAGTGAAAAATATTTTTGGAAAGATGGTTGAGGGAAAGGTTAAAGGGGTTAAAGAATTTTATGAAACAAAAAGGAATGTTCAAACCCCGGGTGAAAATAACTCAAATACACCCAAGGCTGGTCAGGCTTGGGTGCCTGCATTCGTTGCTTAAAATTCTGACTTGCCGGAACTCCCAGGTTGGTAATTGGGGAGTAGGAATCGGCATCTTTCTTGAGAAATTCATTTCGGTGATATTTCGACTTTCAAAAGATAAATTAAGGACATTAAGTTGTACTTGATTCATCTTTCCTTCAAGTGGTAATTTGAAAAACAAGGTGATGAAACCCCGAGTTTATGAAATGACACACAAAACTAAATTTCCGGAAAAACCATTTTGATTAAAACAAACTTAAGTGTTTTGAAATCATAATGGGAAAATAGTTTGTTGTCAGGGGGAATTCTGATTGTTTACGTCAGGTAGATGGAGAATTGAAGTAATTCTCATCAAGTTGTCAAGTTTGTATAGTTTGTTTCAAATTTTCCCAGAAAATCAAAATTGAAATATATTTTGATTTTAGGGGGAGAAAAATTTTTAAAAAATTAGAAAGTTTGAAAATGTCAAAAACATTGAAAAATCCAAAATGAGTTTTTGTTGCATAAAAGAGGAAATGATAGTACATCAGTGGTCTATCACAACACGCTAAAGATATGTAATGTTTTAAAGTGATAAACAATCTTACTACGGATGTGTCGGTAGATTTTTGCACACTTAGTAAATTGAAATGAGATATAAACCTAAATTTCAAACTTGCTTAATTCGTGGTAACTATTCTTGGATATATGGGTAACCCCCGAAATCTTGTTTGAAAGATCCCTCTTTCTGAGATACTAGGTCTTTATACTTAGTGATATCTGGGGTATTATTCCGGGACTTCTGCTGTATGGAAATACTGACCTAGTCCCCGAATAATACTTTCTGCAAAATGCTTTGAAATATAAGCGCAGCCCTCAGCAAGTTGATAAAACAATAAAATTGATAGTCACTGCTGTTGTAACAAAAGATCCTCTAAAGGGGACCCACTGAAAGTCGAAGCCGTCATCTCTCTGCGTATACGGAAGTATCGACCTGAGCTCTCACGGCCCTCGCAATTTACCCCTAACAGATATCATCTGTGGTATACTCACCTGTAAGACTGAACATTGGGATCTGGATACGGGAGTATATTCAAGTGGAGTGATACACATTTAAGTTCAAGTTTCTAAAACATTAATATCGTATCTCGAATCAATTGAAATTTGTGTGAAAATTTAAAGTGGACCAATATACTGACAATCTAGGTAAATTGTTTAAAACTTGAAATGTTTAAAAGCTTAACGGTGTTGGTGATATGTCTCAAAAACTGATATGATCCTCTTGCACAAACTCACAAAAATATGTTTGTACATATTTCATTTCTGCATTTAATTTCTGCTATTGCATTTATGTTTCATAGTATGTAAAATCCAAAAAGATTTTCGACAACTGATGGTGAAAAGCTGATATTCAAAATCTCAAAGGCTAAACAAGATGAACAGTTGGATTGGTTAATTGGTTTGAAATGTTGAATCAGAATTTGGAATGTTTCAAATTTTGTTAAATTTTAAATGTGAAAGATAATCCTCAAATGTTTAGTTGATTCATTTAGTTGAATCACAGTATTGTTTGTTATAATTGTGTGTTTGAGATGTGTAGGTTTCTGATTCTGTTGCTATGGAAAGCCAGGCGTCGATCCTAAAAGCACGGAAGCTTGACGAAAGGGGGAGCCTGAAGAAAAGAAGTTTGATCGATAGGAAGAGCAACGAAAGCTCGAAGACAGATCCACGGGGATTCAGTTCGAGAAAGAGAAAAACAAGACGCTACGAGATTGACTGCGGCAATATCCAAGGGGGAGATTGTTAGTGCATTAATGTATATCGCCTTCGTCAATCCGAGTCATAGCGAGAAACCGAAGAAATCAAGCTCTTACTGTAATATTTAGATAGAATTAGCAAGATGGCATTTTGGTAATTAATGAGAAATCTCATTAATTCAAGGCCTATAAATAGGAGCTTTAGGTTTAAAGTTTAAGACTTTTGCTCCATTTGGTGATTTAGAGATTCAAGTTTAGAGAGAGAAAGTCTAGAGAGAGAACTCTCTCCACGTGATTTTTGTATCGTACACGTCATCTTCATCAATAAAATCACGGTTCTAGTACGTTATTGTGTGTTCAGTCACGCACGTTCACGGATTCCGCACGTCGAACGTTCGTTACGCAATCGAACGGCGTCAAAACCGGTCCTACAATTGGTATCAGAGCCAGTTGTGAGGTAGTTGACCAGAATCAAGGCATTTTTCAAGCACTTTGTGAGTTCCTGACAGTTTCACCAGACGAAATGGACTGAGAATTGGACATACTGTGTAAAAGTACCTAATAACAAACCCTTGAAAAGCTCAGACCTTAAATCAGCCTAAAAGTAACCAAAAATGGCTCGAGAGTAGGTTCCGCTTGTGTGTCACCCTATAGGTTCCGCTTATTTGGACCTGGTATTCAGAGGTTTCGCTTATAGTGTTCCGCTTCAAGTGCCATTTTCAGAAGGATCCTCTTGTGAGGTTTCGCTTATTGAGACATTTCAGAAGGTTTCGCTCAAAGTTTCCGCTTCAAATGTCTTTGCTGAGGTTTCGCTTGAAGGGTTTTGCTTGTTAGTCTTGTAGGTTTCGCTTATAGGTTCTGCTTCATACGTCAGTGCTATGGTTTCGCTTGAAGGGTATCTTTGTGTAGTTTCGCTTGGTTGTACATCTTCTGGTTTCGCTTATTGGGTATTACTGAGTGGTTTCGCTTGTACGTACATTTGGTGTTTGGTTTCGCTTATTTATCCCGTGTTAGTGAAAAATCTGTGTTTTTGAGCAGTTAGTCCGTTTTGTACGCGAGCAAGTATTGAAAACTTATTCATTGTTCGAGATTTGTTACTAAAAATGGATAGTCAAGATTTCTATAACATGTTTGCGGGAAGTGGTGCGGCTATTCAAAGTCCAGCTAGTATCATGCAGAATGTCAACTTAGAAAATGAATTGGGAACAATGCAAAAGCCACCCAAACTGATGAGCTTAGATGAATATTTTGGATGGTCTGGAAGGTTTAAAAACTGGGTTCAGGCCAACCATTTCGAGTGTTGGATGAAGATCGAAAAGAAATACGTACCTCCAGTTGATGGGCTCAGGATGGTTAAATATATTGGAAGTTTTACAGATACTGAACAGACAGATTTTAAAGCTGAAAAGAAAATGGTGAGCATCTTGCAGCAAGCCATTAAAGAAGACATCCTCGTATTGCTACAACATGACGAAAGTTCTCAGTCAATCTGGCAAGCGCTAGAACTGAAGTTTAAAGGAAGGGCTTCTATGATCAAGAGCAAAAAGGCGCTTATCAAGAAAGAGTTCGATATTTTTACTGGGATCAAAGGAGAGTCAACGCAACAGTTAATCGAAAGATATTGTCACCTTGTAGTTGAAATGAAAAGATTAGAAATTGAAAAAACAAATAAAGAATGGATTGATAAACTTTGTGATGCACTTCCATATGACGAGTGGGGAACTTATCTTATGATGCTGAAAAACAGTTCTGATTTTGTGAATTACAATTTGAGTGCATTTATTGAAAAGATCGAAGCTCACGAGCTTGAGTTGTTGAAGATGAATTCTGCTAGCATGCAACAAGACGTATCTTTATACTACAAAGGCAGTCCTTCAGTTGCAAATCTTCAAAGTCCAAAGATACATACAGGATTCAGTGTTGATAACACTTCAAATGCTGCATCAAGTTCTCATCAATTAGGCAGTTCTACACCTTTCGCGAGTTTTGAACCAAATGTCAAAGTTCAGGAACAGTCTTCGCCTCAAAGCTCTACCGGATCTAATCATCAGGCGTATGTTTCTGGAGTACAGTGTAATATCGCAGTAAATATCAAAAATGGAAACGAGATAACGGAAACTGCTGCGAAGCAACATATTGCACTACTCGCTTCCGTTCTCGAGGCATATGAAGGTCTAGTTGCGGGGAAAATTGGAAATCCGGACATGACAAAAGAGGACTATGACCAAATAGACCCCGAGGAGCTTGAGCTGATTGACATTAAATGGGGTATGGCAAGCCTAGTACGTCGTGCTCAAAGGTTCATGGAAATCACGGGAAGAAACAGTTTATCAGGTCCGGATCAGAAGTTGGGATTTGATAAGTCGAAAGTAACGTGTTTTAAGTGTAATGAACGCGGTCACTTTAAACATGAATGCCCAAACCGTGAAGTCAACAATCACCAAAACCCGTTCACCAATGATTACTATCAACAGGCAATCTACCATCAACCGAACCAACAACAAACTGTTCTAAGGCCACAGATAGAAAACAAACCTGAAAAGGCATTGATTGTGAACCAAGATGATGAACAGGTACCTGCAGGTTTTAGCTGGGATAAATATATCCCCGGTAGAGATGATCAGGCCATGATGGCAGAGATTGTTGAGATTTCTGAGGTAGTTTCTGAGCCGGAGGTTGTTGATGAAGTTGTTTCTGAGGTTGTTGAAGAGATTCCTACGGAAAATGTTATAGATGTTGAGGAAATAGCAGCTGAAACTTACTACTACAAATCACAACAGGAGGAGTTAGTTTATACTATGAAATCAGTTATGCCTCCTAATGTGTTTGATTCTTTTGCAGGTTATTTCGAGGAACCAAGAACCGGATCTTGTCCTAGATTTGAGGAGAAGAAAGAAGCCGTCGAAGAAGTGATTGACGTGTCTAAAGAGATGACCGGAGAAGTTCTGAAAGACATTGCAGACAAAGCTCTAATGGGAAAGCTTAAAGAGGTAGATTCAGAACCCAAGGAGTCACAGTCTGTCGATAAGGTGTCGGTTAACAAAGAGGAAACTGGAGTTCAGGAGGTCGAATCTGTCAAACAGTCTGTGTTTGAGTCAAAGCGCATGTCGGTAAAACTGATTGTGATGAAAAGGTTGATGAAAAAGATGTTCCAATCTCCGAAACGCCATGCGAACGATGTTTACAACCGTGCGTGGAGTGTCTTGAAAAGGACACTAAGTATCGGGAATTGAAACATCATACAGATATGATTAAGTTTGATCTTGAACAATTAAAAGAAGCTTATGATACCTTAGCCAGATCAATTAAGATGATTCAAAAAGAAAGCGTTGAAAATGATAAAGCTACTAAATTGGCACAAGCTACATTGTTTGATAAACAAAGAGAAGTCAATTATCATGTTGATACAATTGCGTCACTAAGAAAAGAACTTGAATTGGCCAAGATAGAGAATGACAGGATTGATAAAAAGTTAATGAGCTATGTGGCTTCGTCTTATGTTTTGGAACAAATCGTCCCTCAACAGCCACATGCTACACCTGTGTTCAAGAGTGTTCCACCCCCAATGTGGAATCACTACACTCAGAAGTATCCAGATGGGGTGGAAGCTGCTTTAAATCTTAAGCTGAAAACGATTGAGAGTGACTTACCTGACAGCATTGATATCACTTTCACTGCATCTGACACTGATAACGAATCTCAGGTTATCAAAAATGTTATTGATCAGGTGTTGGATGATGAAAGTGAGAAATCTGAAAAGGCTCATTCTGAGAAGGCTGTCAGTGATTCTGAAGACGAAGGAAATTTTTTAGATCGATATGTACCGAAATCGGAAAAGAGTACGAATGATGATCCGATCATGGTGGTATACACTATGGTTGGAACTGACAAACTTTATTCCGACTTCGAGTACCCGCTTCAGAATGTCAAGATCGAAAATGTTGAGAAAGTTTTTAAACTGGTTGAATTGAACGTTAACGAAATCAATAACAATGAATTCTTTTCGAAACTCGAAAAATCTTTTGGTACTTCACATCCCACAAGTTCGGAAAAGAAAGATGGGGTTGGTAACGGTCAAAACAAGAAAAATCATCTTAAAAACAAAGGAATTGGGTTTGAAAAGAAAACGGCTAAACAAGTGTTTAAGCCAAAAGAAAAGATAAATGATGTTTTTGTTGCTGGTCCTAGTACTGAGGTTGAAAAGGAATATATTTTTAGTCAAAAAGCTGTGGACGATTTCAATGCAGCACAGAATCTTAAAGAAGAAACGGTCAATACTACTTTTGTCGAGTATGATAAAAGAGTGTGCTATCGGTGCAATGAAATTGGACATATGGCAAAACAGTGTCAAAAAGTGTTTAAGAAACATGTTGTTGAGAAACCAGTTCAAAAACAAATGGTTGAGAAATCAAAGGTTGAAAAATCAAATGTTCAAAAGCAAAATGTTCAAAAACAAATGGTTCAAAAATCTCGACCTAAATCACCAGTTGTTCCAAAAGGTAAAAAGGAAATGGTTTTTCTGATCCGTATTCTGAAAAGAGGTGAATCGTTAAAGTCGGAGGATAAGCCGAAATCGATTTCGGGATTGGCGAATCCTCTAAGACTAGCAAGACTTCAAAGTTTTACCCCAAGACGAAAATTTTTGAAAATTAGTCGTGGATCGTGAAATCGAAACCGTCGGTTGAGATCAAGGGAATGGAGAACGGTTTGAAAAATGATTCAAATCTTTTTAAAGATGATGTGGTTGATTTTGAAAATGAAGTAGATAAGTTTCTTGATGAATTTCCTCCAATTACTGACAAAGTTAAAACAATTGTGAAAGAAAAGGTTCAAAATGTCACTTTTGATTTTCCAAAAATAAATGAAAAGTGTGATGTTGTGTTCGGGACTGTGTCGGAAGTAAAGAAATCATGGGCGTCATTGTTTGAGTAATTTGTTTTTTTTGTTGATTGCAGGGGCTGCCCAAGTCAATTCTATCAAGATGGATTATGGACAGTGGAGCATCACGACATATGACTGGGTCTTTAGCTCTTCTTTATGATGTTAAGTCAATCAATGGAAGCTATGTTGGGTTCGCAGGGAATCAAGGAGGAAGAATTGTCGGCCAAGGAACGCTTACAAACGGAGTGATCTCATTTGACAAAGTGAACTACATCGTAGAGTTAACGAACAACTTACTAAGTATATCACAGATTTGTGATAAAGATTTTAGTGTGCATTTTACTATATCTGAATGTATAGTGTTGAAACCAGGATTTAAAATCCCTGATGAGTTGGTGTTGTTGCGCGCTCTGCGGGTAAATGATCTTTATATTTTGGATCTGAGTGCCGCAACGCCAACAACTCATCAAAAACAGTGTTTTGTCACCAAGTCTAAAGCTACTGAAAAGGAGTCTGTAATGTGGCACCGAAAAATGGGTCACATTCACGTGCGAAAAATGAATTTTTTGGTGCATAACGATTTAGTTGATGGTGTTAATGTAAAAAACTTTCATTTGACTGATGATTGTATTGCATGTAAAAAGGGGAAGCAGACTCGGAAGTCACATCCACCGAAGATGCTCAACTCTATCAAGTTACCTCTTGAGAGATTGCACATGGATCTCTTCGGGCCTGTCAACGTCAAGAGCATTAGCGGGGATTTATATTGTTTGGTGGTGACAGACGACTATACGAGGTTTTCATGGGTTGTATGCTTAGAACGAAAAGATCAAACATTCGAGTCATTGATGATGCTTTTTAAGAAGATGGAAACGGTGTACAAACTGCCAATCCGGAGGATTCGGACCGACAACGGAAGGGAATTCAAGAACAACAAGATGTACGAGTTCTGCAACGAGAACGGAATCCTTCATGAATTCAGTGCGCCATACACACCACAGCAAAACGGTGTAGCTGAACGAAAGAATCAGACCCTGATCGAGACAGCCCGTACGATGTTAGCCGATTCCAAGCTACCAATCTACTTCTGGAGTGAAGCAGTTTCAGCAGCCTGTTACACTTTGAATAGAGTTCTCACTGTCAAGAAATACAAGAAGACTTGTTTTGAGCCGCTGCACTGTTACAAGCCAAATCTTGAGTTTTTAGAACCTTTTGGCTCACCTTGCACGTTTATAGATGAAAATGGTAAATTTGGAGCAAAAGCTAATGAGGGTTTCTTTGTAGGTTACGCAAGCCCGCTGAAGAGGGTGTTCGTACCATGTCTGGGGAAGGTGATTCAAGTCCAACACGTGGATTGTCAGAAGCACACTCCATCGCCACAACTTCCTGGACAAAGATTATTATTCAATTACGACAAACTCTGGGAGTCGTTTCAACTGCCTGTCGAGCCAAGTGATGAGGAACTAGCTTTTCTGTACCAGTATCAGCAATATACTTCACAAGAGCCTGTGTCTAGTCTGCTAGAAGTTTCTCAACCCACCGTGGGTACTCACGACAATGAAGCAGGACCAAGTGGAACTACTCATGAACCACCAGAGGAACCAGCTCCGTCATTTGACGTTTCTGACAACTCAGAGGAGGAACCCGCTCCTACCTTTGACGAGGAGCCAAATGATACTTCAGAGAATGCTGTGGATCAAGCCGTTGATCTCGATATTTCAAATTTGGAATCGGAAGTAGTTGTGCCTGACACGGTTATGCCACGGACGTTGTCTTACCACCCTTCAGAACAGATCATTGGTGACCTACAAAGTGGTGTCAAGACGCGTCATCAAATAGACCAAGCTTTTACTTGTTTTTACTCTTCTATTGCTGATATGCAGAAAGAAGTCTCACTTAAATGTTTTATTTCGCAGATAGAGCCCAGAACCTACAAAGAAGCATTGACCGGAGATAGCTGGGTGAATGCAATGCAGGAGGAGCTGCAACAGTTCGAGAAGCTGGGTGTCTGGAGACTTGTCGATATGCCTAAGAATCAGAAGTTAATCAAGACGAAATGGGTCTTTAAGTGTAAGCGTGATGAAAGGGGTGTCGTGGTGAGAAACAAGGCACGACTTGTGGTTCAAGGCTTCAGCCAACAGGAAGGAATAGATTACGATGAAGTTTATGCACCGGTTGCAAGGCTTGAAGCAATTCGTATTTTTCTAGCCTTTGCATCTTGGAAAGATTTTAAAGTCTATCAACTTGACGTCAAATCTGCTTTCCTGTACGGCACAATCAGAGAAGAAGTGTACGTGGGGCAACCACCGGGGTTCACAGATCCACTACACAGAAACAAGGTGTATCTACTGGACAAAGCGCTATACGGACTGCACCAGGCCCCGAGGGCCTGGTACGAGACGCTTTCGACATACTTGCTGGACAACGGGTTCACAAGAGGCACAGTAGATAGTACTTTGTTCACCAAAGAAGAAGCAGGCCACTTGTTGATCGTGCAAATTTATGTTGATGATTTCATTTTTGGATCCACCAACGACGATCTTTGCAAAGAGTTTGAGAAGGTAATGAAGAAGAAGTTTGAGATGAGTTCAATAGGGGAGATGAAGTTCTTCCTCGGGCTGCAGGTGGAACAAATGCCCGACGGAATCTTCATTCACCAGTCAAAGTATGTAAAGGACGTGCTCGATAAGTTCGACATGACAGATTGCAGTCTTGCATCCACCCCCTCGCGCAGAATCATGGAATTTGTCCCGACGAGCAAGGTGTGAAGATGGACGAAACATTGTATCGATCAATCATCGGGTTGTTGATGTATCTCACGACTTCCCGTCCAGACATCATGTATCCGACGTGTCTCTGCGCCAGATATTAGTCGAATCCGAAGCAGTCGCACCTGACTATAGTGAAACGTATTTTACGGTATTTGAAGGGTTGCCCAAGCATCGGCTTGTGGTACCCTAGATCGGGTGACTTTACTTTGTCCGGTTTCGCTGATTCTGATTTTGGTAGATGTAAACAGAATGCTAAGTCCACCACTGCTGGGTGCCAGTTCTTCGGAACTCGGCTTGTCACCTGGCAGTGCAAGAAACAAACTGCAGTTGCGCTCTCCACATGTGAGGCTAAGTATGTCTCAGCTTCTAGCTATTGCTCGCAGATCCTTTGGATCCAACAGCAGATGCGCGACTTCGGTTTGCAATTCTTGGATACACCGATTTTCGTGGACAATGAAGCAGCCATTAATGTTACTAAAAATCCGGTTCACCATTCGAAAACTAAACACATTGAAATCTGTCATCACTTTATCCGTGATTATCACGAGAAAAAGTTAATTCGGATTGAACACGTTAACACCAATGATCAGAAAGCGGATTTTTACACTAAAGCTTTCGACAAAAAGAGATTTTATTATCTTTTGAGATTAAACGGGATGAAGAATCTGCAATCTGGGAGGGTAATCGAATGTGAAGCCGACTTGGGCGGCGATCTGACATGAACCTGTGTCGTGTTGTCAAATTTCTTTTGTACAGTTGTATTTTCTACTTTTCGATTAAAACAAAAACACAAAAATATGTTTTAGTTTTATGGGGAGACTGCTTAAATGCATTTTAAACACTCAAAACAATAGAAAACCATAAAATCCAAAAAACATTAGAAAATTCAAAAAGAGTTGTGTAGAATAGGGGAAATGATAGTACATCAGCTAGACGGACACAGTACGCTAAAGATTTGTAGTGTTTAAAATGCATTTAAGCAGTCTCGCTAAAGATGTGCTGATAGGTTTTTGCAAAATTAGTAGATCAGTTTGGGATATAAACATAAAATTCACTGGCGTTTATGTGGGGAACACCTCCAGGATATATAGGTAACCCCTGAAATCCTGTTTGAAAGGTCCCGTATTCTGAGATACTAGGTCTTTATGCTCAGTGATATCTGGGGTATTATCCCGGGACTTCTACTGTATGGAAATAGTGACCTAGTCCCCGGATAATACTTTCTTCAAAAGCTTTGAAATATAAGCTCGCCCTCAGCATGCTGATGAAACAATAAAATTGATAGTCGCTGCTGTTGAAAACAAAAGATCCTCTAAAGGGGACACACCTAAAAGTCGAAGTCGTCATCTATCTGCGTATACGGAAGTATCGACCTGAGCTCTCACGGCCCTCGCATTTTACCCCTTAACAGATATCAGCTGTGGTATACTCACCTGTAAGACTGAATACTGGGATCCGGATACGGGAGTATATACTGAGGTGGGACACATGTAGATTGTTAAGTCTTAAAACACTAATTACATATCCCGAACAGATTGAAAATTTTGTGAGAATTTAAGTGGATCAGTATATCAGCAATCTAGGCGAATTGTTTAAAAGCTTAGTATGCAATAAACTGCTTAACGGTGCTCGTGTCTGGTCGGCAGCTGATATGATCCCCTAACACACTTGCAAAAATATTGTGTGTACAATAGTTTCAGTTTATCCAGTTAAAATCCAAAAAGATTTTCCTTTCTCATCTTATTTTTCGACAACCGATGTTGGGAATTGGAAGATCAAAGCCTATGTGCAGAACATGTCAGTGTCTGATGAGGGATGGGTAAGCTGGAGATTGCTATACAGTGATTGGTATATTGTTTGAAAGTTAAAATGTGTTTGGAAGTTCAAAATTGGTCAAAAGTTCATTCAGTTGAACTGATTTCAGAAAGAAACGTCAGCAAACTTCATAAATCTGATCATCCAAGGCCATTAACTTGGACTTGGTGGGTCAAACAGTTGACCAAGGTCATTGACTTGGACTTGGTCAACTGGATGTGATGGTGGTCAATCTGAAAAAGTTCAAAAAGTTAAATTTTTGAAAATAACAACAAGGTTTCGCTTAAATGTCACCCAAACAAAGGTTTCGCTTATTTGGCTGCTTCACAAAGGTTTCGCTTATAAAGTCAGAGATTCCTCTTATGTGTCAATGGTCACACAAGCGAAACCTCATCACATATATACGGGCATAGGTTTCGCTTGTCGGTCACTTTCACCCTTTCGCTTATACGACCATTTCTCACCGGCGATTTGAAGCGAAACCCTATTCCGGCCATTTCCAAACGTTGTGCTGCCCGTTTTTCATCTGTTTCTGTTGAATTATTAGTGTATTGATCATGGGCAAGGTAAGTCTTCGTTCAATTTGTTCGATTTCATGCTTTATTTGTCATGTCGGCACCTGTTTTGGAACCGAACATAGACTTAGGATTGTTTAGGTGGAATTGAAGCTTGAAAATGATCATGTGCAGTCGATTTAGTGTATAAATCATGATGGTGTGTGTTAATTGCTTCAAAGTTGTTGTTTGATGTTGTTTATTGATGTCCGAAGGTTACGGCTGTAGATCTAGGGTTATTGTTAAGTCAAAAACTTAATCAGAATCAACTCCTAGTGTCGGTTTTGTCGTATTGATAGATTTAGGACTTCAATTTTAGGATTTGATCAGTCTTTGAAAAGTTTGTTGATAGTTTCGCTTGAAGAGTCTTATTTCAGATGTTTCGCTTATCTGTACAGAGGCATATTCCGCTTATGTGTTCATACATGTTCCGCTTCGATGATCATCATAGTCATATTATGTTCCGCTTGTATGTACAGTGTCATGTTCCGCTTATGTGTTCAATACATATTCCGCTTGTAAGAACATTACATGTTCCGCTTGTTTGTTCAACATATGATTCCGCTTGTGTGTTCATGTTATGTTTCGCTTGTTTGTTCAACACATGGTTTCGTTTGTTTGTTCATTATATGTTCCGCTTTGAAGGGGTAAGGTCCCAAAAATCCCACAAAGAGATAGGGACCATACCACCAATCGGCCTTTCAACCCTTCTAAACCTTGCGCGGCCGCGCATTGGTCTTACAGAAGGAAGGAAGAAACTAACAAACGATAGTCGCGCGCCCAAAGGGAAACCTGAACCTTTGCGCCATCTTCCATTTAGCAAGGGTCAAAACCCTGAAGCCAAAATGTCCACCCAAATATCCAGACTTGGATATTATTTACCCAGACTTGGGATCTATCCAACTGTGTGCACACGGTAAAGTGCCACACCAGATTACAGCAGTAATCTTCTAGAAGAAATATGATCGTGCACCACCCAGACGATTGTAACCGTCTGGACACGTGTCGTCATCACAAACATTCCTGAAATCACCACGATAGCATGTAATTGGAGAATGATCTCCACTCAAATCACTTTCCACGTGGCAAATCCCCAATTGTAGATCAAGTCGTGATCCGTGTGCACTCACGTCGGATCAAAGCAACTTAATGAAAAGTAAAAAGACTTAATGGAAGGAAAGATAACCGCTACGGTGTTAGCATCTTCCGTTATCTTTTCAATAACAAATTTTCCCTCCAAAACTCTCGGTTATAAATAGGAGAACTTTTCAGGTATGAACTCAGATCCAATCTCACTACTCAATTACCTTTATCTTCTCCATACAAATACTTATTCTCACACCGGAGTTGGGTCAAGGAGAGAACCCTCTTCTCCCCTTGGCGAGGCTAACGGTGCTCTGTTTTGCAGAATAACCGGAGAAGAAGTTCAATCACCACTGAACCAATTGAGAGAGAACTAACCTTTTATGCGGATTCAAACCCCCTGGTCCAACTGATTCCGATCTGTTGAACCAGTGTTTCTTCATTGGCGCCCACCGTTTTCTCAGTTTTTCTAGTTCCTATCTCGTTTCGGTTCAGTTCATCTCATTTTTCTGTTTTTCCGTATGGCAGAAAATTCATCTTCTCACCGACGATCCGGTCCTCGAACAAATGTCGAAAACAATTTACCAGTCGAAGGGATAGTAGAAGAGGCCTCAGACGATAATGAGGTTCAATCTAATGGAGCAAATATACCTGTTACTCCAGGGATATTTCCCATAAATCCCGTCCAATCAATTCTACCACCGGGGGAAACCCCGATATCATGGTATGTCCGGTCACAAGGAGCATTAAAAGCAGTGTATACACAATTGTGTGCTCAAACCGCTCCCGTAACACAATCACGAAGGCCGGGATCAAGAGCTCATGCTTCTCAACGAGAAGAATCAACAAATGATGGAACGAACAGCTATCAGAGACAACACCATGAGTCACAGCCTCGTCAAAGGCAATCAGTTCATGATAGGTTGGGATCTCCTTGGGATGCCCACACTGATGAATCTGACCAAAAGTATCGTTTGAGTGCAAACACCAGCGTATTCAACAGGCTGCACCCAAACTCTAACAAATCCAGGCCTCGAGCGGTGTACAACCCTGAGGCAGAACATAATTACGACTTAGTTTACCGTCCTGCAGAAGTAGCGGAAAACTCGAAGTTTATACTGGAAATAGCTCTGGCTCCGTTAGAGAGGGCAAAATTACCATCTAACGTCGGCAAATTCAATGGGTTAACTGATCCCGACGATCATTTGAGGGTCTTCACCAGCGCAGGATTGGTCGGCGGGTGGACTCTTCCGCTTTGGTGTCATTTGTTTGTTCAAACATTAACGGGGCCAGCGCGAATTTGTTTGATAATCTACCAACCGGGCAAATAGAGTCATGGAAAGACCTGCGCCAAAAATTCTTAACACACTTCAGCCAGCAAAGGCGCTCCATGCGGGATACATCTGATGTCATGAACATATGGCGTCGAGATGATGAGAATTTGGAAGATTTTATAACCAGGTATAATAAGGAAGTATTGGAGATCGGTGGTGTCCACGAACAGTTAATCCGCGCTCAGTTCAAGTATGCGGTCAGATGTGATGATATGGTCAAAGTCCTGTCCGGAACAAAAGGCCTCCCCAAGAGTTGGGAAAAGATAATGGCAGCGGCTAAAGTTTACGCACAAACAGAGCAAAACCTTACAACAAACAGACCGCCACCACCACACAGCAGGCCCACAGATTTAAGCGCAACGAGCGAACGAAGATTCAAGAAATCATGGCGCGAGTCATCTGGAAGCCGCTCCTCTGAAGATGCTCGCGCAACAATTAACAAACTCTCTGCTCAGAGAGATAACAAGCATGAAAACAGGGAGAGGCAGTGGACCCCACTGACAAAGACCCCGGCGGAAGTCCTGAGTACCGAGGATTATCAGTTTAAACTGCCAATCCCGATGAAGAGTAAACGTGGTCAGGACCTAGCGCAGTATTGCGAATATCATAAGGATACGGGACACACCACAAACAATTGCATTTCCTTGCGCACCGAGATAGAGAAAGCCCTTAAAAGTGGGGAGTTTACGCATCTACTCCAGAACATGCGCAAGGAGATAAAGCAAATCACCCGGGGAGAAGAAACCTCCAACAAACGGGCCAAGACCTAAGAGACTCTGCAGAATTCCTCACAGGAAAAAACGTCAAAAATGGCAGAACTAAGTTAAGTTCCATTTAATTATTAAGACTTTGTAATGCCTCTGCGCGTTATCCATGAAATAAAAATTACAAAGTTTCTATCATTTGTATTTACAAAATGCATGCAATTTCTTTTTAGTAAGCACGAAAACATTATGGTAGTATAGAATAACGCTCCATTCACGGTCAGTGATTACTTCACAAATGACCATAAACTCCACGCATGAGTTTCATACCAACATTCATTCGCCTTACTTAAGTAAAAAGCAATTGTATTCATGCAAAAAATTGTAAAGGCATTCAAACGAATAGAAACATATTACTTTCAGCGTACAAATACGCCCCGACAAGATTCAAACACGGCAGTGTTTCGAGTCTTTACGCGAATAGCGCAACAAAACAAAGATATACATCCCACAAAAAGGGAAAAACACAAATTGTTCAGAAACAAATTTCACCCTACTCTAAATTTTCTCCCTCATCAGGGAAGATTTCTTTAAGCTGCGCTACCAGATCGTCCGATTGCAGCGCTACATCTATCAACTCCATAACTGGGAGTTGTAAGTTATTAAACTCCGCCTTCATAGCAGCAAGCGCGGCCGCAATATTTACACCAAAAGTAGCAGACTTGCTGTCATCCCAAGTAACCTTCAGTGCACTCGTTACATGATGGGAGCATTCTGCATAACCTTGCGCATAACCATCCCGCCGCGCAGCAACCACTAAATCCGCAACAGTTTTATCCAGCTCCTTAGAATTTAACACAGATTCAGCAACCTATGAAACCAAATCAATAGTGGTTAACACAAAAGAAAAGAAAGAAGAAAGTCAGCGCAAGTACATATATAAGGTAGGAGCTTACACAGGCAATCCCACGATCCTTCAACCAGGTCATGTCATTCCTTAAGGGCTCAAGCTCGCTCTCTGCTGAAACCCGCGCCGTCTCTGAATTTTCCAGTTTTTCTTCGGTCACAGTCAAACGGCGGGAAAACTCAGCATGTTCAGAACGCGCAACCTCCAGGTCCTTTTTCAATTGTTCCTGGTCAGAAACCAAAGCAGTAAGTTCCTCTAGTTCCTTATCCCTAATGGCAAGAGTGCTTAAAGCTTGTACCTCCCGCTGCTCGCTACGTTCCCTATGAGCACGAGCTTCTGCCAACAAAGCTTCCAAGTCAGCTTTCTCTTTCTGCAATCTCTCAACCTCCGCATCTTGGTTCTTCAGCTTTTCAACATCAGCTTTGAGGTTATTTATAATAGTACGGAGATTTGCCTTCTCTGCATTATCCTTCTCACAAATCTTCCTCCAGTTTTTTCGCTCCTCAGAAAGAAGAGCAGCTTCAGCTTCAGCCTTTCTTTTCCAACCAGCAACAGACCACTCTTCAGTCTTCCGCTCAGCCTCAAACTTGGCTTAATCATCTTTTAGTTTCGCCATCAATTGCGCCAAGCGTCTTTCATCATTGGAGAATTTCTTCTGAGCTGCCGCAAAAGATTTTTGCTCCTTATGCATATGATACCACTCTCGAACAATACGATGGGTGGTAGAAATATGAGCGGTACGTAAGACTGATAGGCCTGATCGCAAGATCGGCTTTCTTGAAACTTGACGTCCCCAGGCGGAAGTATCCCCTGCAGCCAATCTTGGCACACATGCCAGTCCGCAAAATTATCCCCTTTCTTCAAATTCAAGACAGGAGCATGAGGATCAGCAGCATCCTTCTCCGAATAGCTCCGATAATAATAATCAGCCAAAGTTTCCTCTGGACGGATAGGAGATTGCTTACTGGCACCGGCTGATGAGTTTTGTTCTTCAACTGTTGTCTTCTCAATATGCTCCGGTGTAGTATCTGAAGAAGCAGGAGTAGAAATTTTTTCGGTTGACCCTTTCCCTTGGTCTTGAGTAACCACCTCAGGAGCCGAAGGATTCTCCGCATCATCCACCTTGCCTAGGCCAACATCAGCATGCCTCTCAATTTCAACAGGCTTCTCCGCACCGTCATCAGCACCTTCTGCAGCGTTTGATTGGACAGTTGCAGAAGCATGCGGAGGAGTAGGAGGAAGTTCTTCATGTGTCATAGCTTGAACATCGATAGGGGTTGGAGCAACAGGAGTTACTGTAAGAACAAGAATCCATAAGAATCTAACCCGTAAAAAGGAAACAAGAAAAAATGCTGCTTACCAGGAACAGATTCCGTAACAAAAGCATCAAGATTCCCCCTTCGAGTAATCTTCTTCCTTTGAATTTTTTTAGGAGGCTGATCCTCCGCGTTAGTATCAGTTTGTTTTCTCTTGCTTGCTCCTCTCTGCACCAAATGCTCAGGACTAGATTCCAAGTCAATTGGATCATCCGGGTTGGATGGAGGAATATCAGCTGAATCTTTCGGCTCTGATTTCGGTCGCCGAATCGTAACTGCAGGCGTAAGACCCTCCAAAGTATCAGAAACCACCACATAATCACACTTGTCAGAAGAATGGCGCATACCTTTCTTCTCAGAATTTCTAGCTTTGAAAGATTGAGTCTTTCCGACATCACCTTTCTTGGGCGCAACATTACTAGCCGTAGCGCGCCTTTTCCTCTCAGGGCCTACGCCCAAGTTTGACAACTCACCTACAAAGCGCAAAGAACAATTAAAGCATGAAGAGAAAAATTGGGACAAACAACGAACACAATCTTACCTGCGCCAGCAACAGGAGGATCAGACAGATCCGCGTCCCGCGGAAAAGAAAAATTCTTTGCAATACGGTCGTACCAAAGTTCTTCATCAGGATTTTTCTTGGTGGTACCCATCCTCCCCCCCTTCTCTTTTATAAGCAACAACATACAGTGAAACAACTGCAGGAAAAAACAGACAGACTCAAAAAAATAAATAAATAAATAAATAAAAAACTCAAAACCGTACCATGACCCCCCTCGGTGTAGACAGGCTTGTCGTCCCGATCAATCTTCCAGTTTAAACTCATTCCAGCTCCGACAAGGGCTTTCTCCGGTAAAGCGATATTAGGTATCTCCTTCAGATCCTGATACCAAGTCTCCTCAGAAGGGGTCTGGAGTGTTTCAATAGGAACATCCTCTTTTCCCCTCAACACCATCCTCATCGGAATCACTCCGGCCTTGATAAAGAAAAATTTCTGTTTCCAATCGTGGAAGGATTTCTGAGGATTGAGCAAAATTTTCTTTGCAGAAGCTCTCTGAACAAAAGAGTAAAACCCCTGGGTACAGTGCATTTGGTGGAAAACCCTGAATCGAGGAACGGTCGGCTCAATATTCATAGTCCGACACACGAACTCAAAATGTCGAACCCTAACCATACCAATAGGATGCAGTTGGGAAAGATGAATGTTATAAAATGTAAGGATGTCAAGAAGAAACGTCGTCGCAGGCAAACGAAAATTGCCGTCACAGAAGAAATCCCAGAAAAGGGTGATGTACCCAGACGGAGCATATGCCGCTGTTTGCCCTTCTTCAGGGTACAGAGCACCCCAACTTTCCGGAAACTTAAGATTTCGCATCAAACCATCAAAGGACCCCCTCGGCCACTTCAAAGGTGGAAGTTCAGAAGACATCTCTTCAGCAAGATTTTCTTGATTTTCTCCGGTCGACATAAAAAGAAGAATGATGGATTTCTCAAGAAAAGAAAGGAAGGGGAAAAGTTTCAACGGAACAATGATGATATTAGGAGGTTACCCAAATGTTATATACTCATCGCAATAAATAAGCATCGGGAACCGTCACAGCAAATTTTTCGGTATCACAATCCCTCAACAGAGCAGAAAAAGTACACACGCGTCTGCACATGCGCGTGAAAGGCACGAAAAGCAGCATATACCTGACAGTGTCAGCTTGACCCAAAGTCCTAGCTGTACTGTCCTATAAAGACAAAAGATTTCCGAAATTCCCAGAATAAAATAGAAGATTTCTCATTTTTTCGCGCTAAAAAACCATCTCTCTCCTAAGTCCAGTGCTCCACTTATTTGCATAAGTACAACACTAGACTGGGGGGACTTGAAGGGGTAAGGTCCCAAAAATCCCACAAAGAGATAGGGCCATACCACCAATCGGCCTTTCAACCCTTCTAAACCTTGCGCGGCCGCGCATTGGTCTTACAGAAGGAAGGAAGAAACTAACAAACGATAGTCGCGCGCCCAAAGGGAAACCTGAACCTTTGCGCCATCTTCCATTTAGCAAGGGTCAAAACCCTGAAGCCAAAATGTCCACCCAAATATCCAGACTTGGATATTATTTACCCAGACTTGGGATCTATCCAACTGTGTGCACACGGTAAAGTGCCACACCAGATTACAGCAGTAATCTTCTAGAAGAAACATGATCGTGCACCACCCAGACGGTTGTAACCGTCTGGACACGTGTCATCATCACAAACATTCCTGAAATCACCACGATAGCATGTAATTGGAGAATGATCTCCACTCAAACCACTTTCCACGTGGCAAATCCCCAATCGTAGATCAAGTCGTGATCCGTGTGCACTCACGTCGGATCAAAGCAACTTAATGAAAAGTAAAAAGACTTAACGGAAGGAAAGATAACCGCTACGGTGTTAGCATCTTCCGTTATCTTTTCAATAACAGATTTTCCCTCCAAAACTCTCGGTTATAAATAGGAGAACTTTTCAAGTATGAACTCAGATCCAATCTCACTACTCAATTACCTTTATCTTCTCCATACAAATACTTATTCTCACACCGGAGTCGGGTCAAGGAGAGAACCCTCTTCTCCCCTTGGCGAGGCTAACGGTGCTCTGTTTTGCAGAATAACCGGAGAAGAAGTTCGATCACCACTGATCAGACTGCGGCTTTATCCAAGGGGGAGTTTGTTGGTGCATAATGTCTAAAGCCTGCGTCTTAGTTGTAGTTGATCAATGTATACGGTCTGTTTTGGTTAAATATGCATTGTACAGGGGTTAAAAGTGTAATTGTATGTTTTTCATGTTAAGGTTTCGCTTGAATGGACACATGCCATACAAGCGGAACCACTTGATAAGGTTTTGCTTGTATGGCCATGACCATTCAAGCGGAACTACTTCAACTATAAATACCCCTAGTGTTTTCTCATTTGGTACATTGATGTCACAAGTGTAACCAACCTGCTGACCTTGTATTTTCTGAAAGTTGAATGAGAAAACGTTGTTAAAGTATATTCCTTCTATTTCTACTCATTTCTTCTATGATTTTGCTTTGATTCATGCCAAGTATGTATTTCCGCTACATATTCGGTAGGTGCTAGCTCCGATTGTCTCAAACGAAGGACAAACTCAAAATCTCAAAGGCTAAACATGATGAACAGTTGGATTGGTTAATTGGTTTGGAATGTTTAAAATGATTCATTAAGTTGAATCAGAATTTGGAATGTTTCAAATTTTTGATCAATTTTAATTGTAAATGAGTCTCAAATGTTTAGTTGATTCATTAAGTTGAATCACAACTTTATTGGTTTGTAATAGAGTGTTTGAGATGTGTAGGTTTCTGAATCTGTTGCTACGGAAAGCCAGGCGTCGATCCTAAAAGCACGGAAGCTTGACGAAAGGGGGAGCCTGAAGAAAGAGACTACCAAGAGGGAGAGCAACGGAAGCTCTAAGACAGATCCACGGGGATTCTGTTCGAGAAAGCGATAGACAAGACGCTACGAGATTGACTGCGGCAATATCCAAGGGGGAGATTGTTAGTGCGTTAATGTATATCGCCTTCGTCAATCTGAGCCGTAGCGAAAAACCGAAGAAATCAAGTCTTTATAGTGTTATATCTAGTTAAAAGGCAAGGTGGCAATCTTGTAATTAATGAGAAATCTCATTAAAAGTCTTGGCCTATAAATAGAGAGTTATTGTGTTAGTGTTAAGACTTTTGCTCCATTTGGTGATTTAGAGATTCAAGTTTAGAGAGAGAAAGTCTAGAGAGAGAAAACTCTCTCCACGTGATTTTTGTATCGTACACGTCATCTTCATCAATAAAATCACGGTTCTAGTACGTTATTGTGTGTTCGGTCACGCACGTTCACGGATTCCGCACGTCGAACGTTCGTTACGCAATCGAACGGCGTCAAAACGGGTCCTACAATTTCAAATCTTTTACAAACAAACTATGAACTCGCTCAACTTTATGTTGACTTTTTCGCATGTTTCTTTCTCAGGTTACCTTTCAGAAACTATGGCACGGTTGGAATAGGAGAACCATTGGAGACTCGAGTACTTAGTGGGCGTTCGCATTCTAAAGGTCTTAGCTTTTGCTTCCGCTGTACAATGAAGATACCAGTCCAGTCACGCCAAGGTCTGATATTTCGGGATGTGACAATAGTAACCCTACACCTACTCGACTATACAAACGAAGTTCGACTATCTATAAGTTCATTTTCTAAAATTCTTTTCAAAACCAAAGTTTTCCACGGGCATTATTGTTGGTCCCATTTTCTGACCCTGTTCGAATGATTCAGCTTTCTTCAATCATAGAGACAGAGACGGGTGTTTGTGAAGTATATAAACATTCAAACCATAAAAATAGAGACAGTAAGAGTGAGATTTCTTCAATGATTAACTCTTATAAAAAAAATTAATCATTCTATGAACATAAGAATTAATCTTTGTTTGGCGGAATCAAACAAAGAAGAAGGGGTCGATCCGAGAATAAACATGAATCTTGAATGTCACCCACTGGGCCAAACAAGGGGGTAAACTCACACAAAAACTCTATAAGAAAAATATTACTTTACAAGACACATATAATTCCTACGAAGGAATTATGTATTTATAGAGATTTCCATGTGCCTATCTCAAATGTGATTGGTTGATGGGAAATTGGTTTGTGTGCACATCCATTATTTTAATGTGGCTTATCTTCATTTTTCACCAACTTGGCTTTTCCATTCTGATGAAGTCTTCACATATTGAGATATTATATTTCTTTTCTTATGAAAAGCTTTTTCATATGAAAAGATTCCTTTTTCTTTTCCGTTGAAAGCTTTTCATTTTCTTATGAAACCTTTTTCATAAAAAAAGATATTTAATGTGTTTATAAGATATATTATCTTATTAACACAATTCTTTGAATATATATCTTGTATACTCCATAATGTCCCGTTAACATTCTGAAGTCTTGTAACCTTGTAGTGATCTTTAATCAAAGAATTAGAAGCTTGATTTTTTTCTTTCTCGGTCTTCATATTTAGTGCTTCTGGGACGGTTCGTCGATCGGTTCGCGTTGACGGAATTATTTCTAAGTAACTTAAACAATTTTCAACAACAAATACAATAAAGTTTCCTAACAATTATAGAAACAAAACTTTTCCTATTTCGATATACAATACTTTCAATAAAGCAAGCTCACTGTTTCAAAACCTTTTAAAAAATCGGTAAATCTAAACATATGGGCAAGAAAATTTCATAGGAGCAGACAATCTACGCCGTACGTAAAACCCATTTTTTTTTAAAATAAAAGTGGCATTTCTTCTTACAAACCACATATCGTATAACAAATTGAACATTCACAAATCTGATTCTCCACTCCCGACAACCTCAATCTATTTTAATAAACTCAACGATTTGCTCAAACAACTACACATGCATATCATCATACACGTTTTAATCGATGTTTCATGACAATCTCACACATATTATCATTACACTTCATTTTTTTACACACTCAAAATTTCATGAACATTTTATATGCTTAAACTCATTATGCTTCAACTTATACACTTGATAGTATATACGCAATTATCATAAATCATACTCACACTCATACATCCGTAATACTCGATAATCATACTTGAAACCATTATATAGACGTAACTCGAGTGGTTTGCCAATGTTAGTGACACACATACTTAAATACAACAAGGCTTATACGCTAAATTTTTATACGCTATCACACATGCACATTCTCATTTGTAATGATAAAACGTACCCTAACTCATGCACTACTAGTACAAACTATGCGGATCATGCAATGACCAATATAATCGCGGGTGCACACGGGATTATAGTGGTAGGCGCATGAAAACTATAGGGTGTTCTACAGTGTATCGTAAGACACGGAACGTATCATGACACCAAATAGTGAAACGGACGTAACATGGTTAGAACGTGGTGGATACACCGTTGGTACTTCCTATATATAAGTGTTCCTACCATATTACCAAACTTTTGTAAAACGTGCCATGCAAAATTCGGTGTTTTCTCGGACCTTATTAGACGCGATTAAACAAACTTTAATAACTCACAAACGCACTGCGAAATGCACGATACCCGATTATCCATGACGAAACCTAATCCTCAAAATCGTTAGCCGCAACGGCTACAACTATCACTAGCATATCTCAACGCTTCATATTCGCATTATATCTGATAATCATACAATTCCTACCCTTACATTCATCTACCGAATTGCTCATTCACTCTCACACGACGATTATTCCCAATTATTCCTTTGACATTTTATCCAAACCTTATTTACAATAAATCGGCCTAAACGTTCAATCCCTTAAACAAATATCCTCACCGGTTCAGTTCTATCAAGATACTTCTTTACTTTTTAAAACTCTCTTCCATTTTTTATGACGCATAAACTTTAGTTAGTTGGCCCATTACCACCAAAACCTTTTAAAACCATAAATACCTACCATCCCAGTTTCTCAGCAATAAGCAATTTTCTACAAATGTGTAATTTTACTAATACGCCTTAGAACCGATAAAATTTTCTTACAACCTATGATGCGGGCCACACTTTTCATCATAATACATTCTATTTTATACAAAAACTATTCTTCTTAGGTAGCATCCTTTTTAAAAATACTTTTCCCATCAATTTATTCAAACTTGCTTAAACTCACTTTGCCTATACACACACATGCACGTTTTACTCCTACTTACGATTGATGCCTCAAATCACCTTAGTCAAACGAACTACTTTTACAAACCTACCTTTTCATCCCTCAAGAATTTTCATGCATTCTAACACGCTTATACATAGACTCCTCTTAGACTTTAAACTTCAAAAATTGTGATTTAGCCAACCGTTTTTACCCAAAATGCCTTTTTCCAAAGTCTTCCTCTTGGATAAATTTCGGGACGAAATTTTCTAAAGTAGGGGAGATTGTAATGCTTCGCTTTTTAGTACTTTCCTTATTTAGAAAGTGTAATCATATTTCTATTAATGGAAACTTGCATTTGTATCGTATTCGTATTTTGTTTCTAACTTTGTCTTCCGAGATCTTGATCATAATGAAATTCTTATTTTATACATGCATGTTGTACACACTATCAATTATTAAATACGTGTTTACTTGCAAACCGAGACCTGTTATATACTTGATTTATCATTTGTATGTTACACCATACTTGCACGACAATTACAAACCTATTCCCATCTTAAAACGTACCAAAACACCAACGTCTAGCTTAAAGTAATAAGCAAAGGGAAGTTCAGGGGTCAACCTATGAAAGATGAAACTTGGGGACGGACAAGGGTAGAGCCACCTCCGCGACCCCTTGCCCTCCTAGCCTTCGTGTGACGCTAAGGCTGGAGATCTGCATAATGTTGTTTTCCTTTCACAGATTGGCCATCTTTTCCCACCCTTTTCTTCCCCAAATCATTTTTAAACCTCATTAAACTCTCAACCCTAATCCACCATTATATAAACAAGCTTCCTGCCTCTCATTTTCACTTTCCAAACTCCTCTACACCCTCAAAACACTCTCAAATCAATTGCATTTACAAGTTTTGTGTTGGTGCATATTCTGTGACAACAACTTAATAGTTAATTATTTAGTCTTTGGATATTTTGTATTGGTCTTAGCATTATTGGTTAGGGAGTTTATTATTGTAATGGACTTGGAAAATGGCCAAGCCCAGTCTAAAGCCTAGTATGCAAATGGAGTATATAAACATGTTGTGCATTAGGGTTGAGGAGATGATGGTGAGAGAGTTTCAGTGACATAGAGAGTGGTTGTGAGACTAAGTGAGAAATCTTCAGAGAGTGGCTGAGAGATTTCTTATGGGTTGTGAATTGATATTAAACATTCATGTAGGTAATCAATAGAAGACCGGATTAAAAGTATTGTGCATTGTGTTCTTCATCTTTCTTGTTTTTGTGTTTTGTTTGATCCGTCAAGGGGATTCCGCACCCTTGATCAATTGTCAATCTCATTACAATCCACGTGATAAGGACCTACAATTGGTATCAGAGCTTTTGCTCATACTGTACGGTTCGAGATTGATATACAAGATTCAAGGATTGGTTGAAGAAGCTCTGCTGCTGCCGTCATTAATCTGTGGTTTTAGGGTTTTATGGGTGAACTTGTATTACAGTGAAGTCACTATTTGCGCTTTACCAAGATCACACAAACCCTAAGGCGTCCGGATTACTTCACTTATTCAGTCCGAGTTACTTGGTGGTCCGTATATACGAGTGTCCTAATTTAACTCTTATTCCGATTATTAATCAAGTTTCTGGATTTACAAGTTTTCAGAGTTTAACAGAAGGGTCCGAGTTTATTCAAATATCAAGTCCGAGTTTATTAAATACATTAGATTCCGGGTTTTCACTTGTCCGACCTTGCTAGTTTCAAGTTAATATAATTATTTCAAGGTTCAAGGTGCTTCATTTAATTGTCCGAATTTCTCTATCGATCCGAGTTATTATTTTGTCCGAGTTTCAAAGAAACAAAGGAGTCAAAGGTTATTAATTATTTGGGATTTCGAATTATTGTCCACTTCCTCCAAAGGTTCTGAATTATTGTGCCTTATTTTAATATTGTCCGAGGTTTGGTAGTTGTCCAGCTTTTTTTTTTTAACGGCCAACATAAATTTATTTATTCATTGTAGCAAGATGCTATCACCATAATTACATCCAAGTTTACATCTTCACCTACGACATTACATTTTCACCACATTAAGTTTAAATACAATTTTTAGCCAAAACAACTGAATGGCACCAATCCTCCCATGTCAATTACGCCTCCTTTGAGCGATTTTTTACCCATAGAAACGCCATTGCCTTTATCTCCTCCAAGACTTTAACAGTACTCGGTGAGCCTTGTCGGAAGATTACTTCGTTTCTTGATTTCCATATACCCCAGAAAGTGACCAGAATAATCGCATGAATGGCTTTCTTCTTTTTTCTTGAAGCTGAACCAAGACTGTGTAAATCCAGGAGATCTTTGACGTCGAAAGCAATAATCGAAGGTAATTTACACCAGAGTGCAGTATTTTGCCAAATGGATTGCGCGAAGTGGCAAGCGACAAATAAGTGTTCACAGGTTTCATCATACTCGCTACACAACGAACACCGCTGATTTTGTACTGGAATGTTACGAGCCGATAAAGCACATTTGGTCGGTAATCTTTCCATTTCCGATCTCCAAGCTACAATGGCCACCTTTTTTGGAACCCAGTTATTCCACTCAAAAACTCTATTTGGCTGCTCCCTATTAGCCGAACTGAGGATGCACTTTAGGCCCGACACTGAAAAGAAGCCCGAAGAATCATAATTCCAACGCCACATATCTCGGCCAGCCCCTAGACTCATGTTGTCGAGAGCTAACAGCAGCTGATGCAGTTGGTCATATTCTTCGTTACTAAAAACCGACCTGGCCCAATTCCAATTCAGCTGAAACCCTTGGCCGCTGCTATCTGTGACCACCCTATCCGCCACCACGCACTCCTTATCCTTTTCGATCTTGAAGAGGTCAGGAAACCAAAGATATAGCGGTTCCGGTTCCAACCAACAATCCAACCAGAATTGAATATGACTGCCATTTGATACCGAAGCAGTGACCGCCCGGACAAGATCAATATTTGCATGAATGAAGCTCGGCCGAATACCAATAATACTCTTCCAAGGACAGGCAATGATGTCTTAACCGGAAATTCACTCCATGCTCTTGGGTTGTGGTGAATGGCCCATATTACTTTTCTCCATAAACCTTCTTTTTCTGTTTTGAACCTCCACCACCATTTCGCTAACATTGCTAGATTCGCATCCCTAAGAGAGCCGAATCCGAGTCCCCCAAACTCGACCAGAGCAATAGTTTTTTTCCCAAGCAACCCAGTTCATCTTAGCTTTTTCTTCCGAACCTCCCCAAAAAACTACTCTACGGATTTTATCAAGGGATTCCAATACCTGAATTGGAGCATTGAATAAGGAGAAGTAATATGTAGGAAGAGAGTTTAGAACCGATTTGATAAGAGTTATTCTGCCGCCATATGATAACGTCTTAGCTTTCCACAGTGATAGACGACTCCTAAAAGTATCCAACACCGTCTTCCAATTTCGCACAAGATTCATATTAGCCCCTACAAGAATTCCAAGATGTTTAAAAGGAAACGATCCTTGATTGCAACCAAGTATGTTTGCCATATTGTTAACTTCTTATTACTAACACCAATGCCATAGACACTAATCCTTGTTTGCAACTAAGTATGTTCGCCATATAACTTCTTTATATACAACCAAGTTGTCCAGCTTTTCAATGTCAAAAGTTACTGTGCTTTTACAAGGGTACAATTATTACCTCAAGTGTGCGACCTTTTACAAGGGTGCAATTGATTATAATTCCTCAAGATTGTCCGGCTTTAAGTATTTGATTAGTCCGAGGTTTTGAATTTTGGATTTAAAGTTATATATAAAGTTTCCACTATTTCCGAGATATTGGGCTTTTCTCAGGTCCGGTTTTAAAGCTTTAATGAATTCAGGACTTTGACTTTTAGTGTGAGGTTTTATTACAGTTTCAGTTTCCAAGGACTGTCTGCATTTAAATTTGGGATTTCCAAATTAAGAAGTGTTTCTGAATTAAAGAATATTCCGGAGTGGTTTCCGAGTTAGTGTATCTACTGTTGGTTTCAGCATAAAGTGTGCAAAATATCTAAATTACAAAGTCTATAAAAACCAACTTCCCCATGATGTACTTTTAATGAACTTAATTAAGTGTACGAAGTTAGGTTAACTGTTTTATCAACATATAATATATTACATACGTACTATTAAGTTTTCTCTCTCACCCGGCAGACATAGACGGCCGGCGATTAGGTGCGATTTCGAAGTTTTTTGTGTCAAGGTTACCAGAAAAATACAGCTCTAAGGACGTCGAGGAGGCTCTAGGACCATTCGAAACCATTCAGGAGGTTTATATCGCTAAGAAAAGAGACAAAAATGGCTATCGGTTTGGTTTTGCCAGTTTCATAGGGGTAAAGGATGCGACTGAGCTAGAGAAGCAGATGAGGTATATCTAGATCGGAAGCTATAGGCTGTTCATTAACATCGCTAGGTTTGCAACGGAAAATGACACGAGGAGTGCTCACAGAGATCTTGAGGGGAAAAGGAAAGATCAGAGTTTCAAGGAACAGGAAGAGAAACAATATCGTTTCAAAACTCAGGAAGGGTTGAGGGGTAGCGCTTCTGTGATCAAAGGGTCTACATACGCAGATATGGTGACCGGTAAGCCTATAAGCGCGGGCGGTACAAAGGAGGTGAAGGTGTCGGAGTATGCTAAGGTTTACGTTGACCTGCACAACAAGGCTATTATTGGTAAGTTGAAAGATTTATGGTACCTGAGGAAGTTAGACATTCTGTTCAAGGAAGTAAAATTTGGATTAGCGGATATCAAATACATTGGCGGTCTGAACGTTCTGGTGGTTTTCCATTAGGCTTTCGAGGCAGACAGTTTTAGGGCTAGTTCAGCGGGGTTTGGTTGGTTTGCAAGTATAGAGATTTGGAAAGGACAAGCGATCGCCTTTGAAAGGCTGGCATGGCTTAACATCTATGGTGTTCCTCTACATCTGGCCAGTAACGTAACTTACGACTCGGTGGGGAGAGTTTTCGGGAAAGTAATTCATGCTTCACAAAGACAAGCGGAGGATAACATCCTAACGGCTGATAGTGTATGCGTTTTAACAGACTCGGTGAAAAGGATTGAGGAAGAACTTGTTATTTTCGAGGAAGGAAGACGATTTAGGATATGGATCGAAGAAGAAAGGGGGCGTGGATTCTGGACTCAGTCGATAACCAGGAAGTGGGTTCGAAAGGAAGTGAAGGATGGGATCTCATGTCGGAGTCAGACAACCTCGATGTCAAGAAGAATCAGGAATCGACGGTAAAGGAACCGACGCCGGAGTTCGAACATAACATGGAGGTGGAGAGGAATATCGAGGAAGCTGAGATAGTTAATGATGATGACGAGGTCAATGGGACCCACAAGGATAATATTGTGGTTCAGAATGAAGAGTTTCAGGTCTCGGAGGAGCCGGAGACATAGATGCGGGATGGTACGGTACAGCAACAGTCGAAGTCGGCGGAATCCTCCGGCATCGGAAAATGAAGTGCATCGATAGGAGTGGAGGAAGTCGAACAATGGGAAGCAGCAAATGGGGGTGGTTGTGACACCCCGTTGAAACATTCTCACTTAGTGGCTGCCTTAACTTTCGGGACGAAAGTTCCTAAAACTTGGGGATAATGTGACACTTCGGATTTTCCCGGGAAACCTTTTAATGTAACTTACGTGTATATATGTTATTAAATGAAAATTTGGAACTATTCGTTGTTGCATGCTATGTGTATTTATGTATACGGGTAATATATATATATGTGTGTAATACTAGTGAGCCGGACCCGACTCGAGACCCGGAGTGGTCTCGAGTGAGCAGTATTGGGCCGGTTTGGACCTTGCAACACTCCTTAGCCCACCCTCTTATAACCGGCACACACACACACCCTAACCCACTTGTGACACTATATAAACCAACCCTCCCATCCCTTAACCATTTTTTTTACAACACTCCTCTCACAACACTCTCATACTCTCCTCTCATCTCTCTCACTAAAAACCCTAAGAATTCTAGCAACCAAGATCACTTCCTCACCATCTCATCTCTCTCGGGTCAAACCATAGCATCAAGGCTCGCGGATTCAAGCTCAAGATCATCTTTCGGAGCTTAGTTTATCGAATTCTTGGACCACTACTTCCAACCGGTTAGCATGAATATTTCTACAAGTTGTTTTGCTTTGCTTGTTACTAAATGATGCTTGTAGCCTCTTGTTATGTTATCCGATTGATGCATTTAGGACCTAAAGATCATAATCATGTATGTGTTGTTTGCTATGATTATCCGGTTAGATATTGGAGTTTGATTTAAATCGTTGCTAGTTTTAAGGATATGTTTCGGTTTATGTTGTTGGTATGTGTTGTATATGATGATGGTTATGAAATCCTTGTTCATGCTTGAACGGTTTGTTATCGGTTAGAAATGAGGATCTGGTTAGGGTGTCGAATGCATAATTTAGGATGGTTGATGATTGTGGTGATGAATATTGTTTGATTATTGTTCGTGTAAATGATGAACAGTTTGAAGATGGTTTGTATATTCAAAAATATGTGTGTTTGATCCATTTTAGACAAGGGTTAGACAAGAAAACATGTTTTAGTGGCATAGTACAATCTGATTTCATGAAATTGCAATTCTATTGGCCAGTACTGTTTGCAGGTTCTAGAAACTGATTCATGTGCACGTAATCACGGTTGCGAGTCGCAACCTTTGGTTGCTACTCGAGACCACATAAAGTCTTGTCGAGATCTCCCGGTTGCGAGTCGCAATCAACGCGTATCGAATCCGGTTGCGAGTCGTAACCACTGCTGCTGAGTCGGAACTGCTGGTTGCGAGTCGTAACCTCTGGTTGCGACTCGTAATCAAAACGTGACGGACCGAGACCTCGGTTGCGAGTCGCAACCTCGGTTGCGAGTCACTCTCGTCTCGACTGGACTGTTTTAGGGTTTTTGGGCCTTTGACTGTTGGGCTTACTGTTGACTGGACTGCATGTTGTCACTGCTGATTATATGTTAGGGCTGACCCAATGACCCAACTGTTCGTTTGTTCGCATGTTATACGTGTTTGCTATAAGTATTGCCATACGTGTTCGCTACGTGTTTACTTGTACCCGACTTGACCCATACTTGGTAACCATGCTAGGACGTGGTGACCAACATACTTGACCGGGTAAAATAATCTACCGAGCAACCCAAGGTGAGTTCACAACTTAAAAGCATGCGTCCCGGTGGTTTGGGACACGAGACTAAAACAACCCTATCCCCTTGTAAAGGGGATACCATTTACAATCCTTCCCTAGTTATTGGGAACAAACTTACTTTTCCTTCCCTTGTCATTGGGAAACCTTTTAGTTAATTACTGTTTATACGGAATGCAACCAACGGCACTAAACGCAACTCTATCACTCAAGTCCCTACTACATAATACCGATTAGTCGCCGGGGCCAGGCGAACGGGTTATTAGTTGATAGCGCTATTTAGGTTTTACCAACCTCACACCGTGCCATGGTATGGGATCGGTCGTGAACTAATGTACTCAGGCATCCGTCAATGATGATAGAACATTGACATCGGGGCATCCTGCGGAAACGCAAACGGTTACCTAGTGTTCGGTATTGGAAAAACAGTTTAGTCGCTAACTTTTGGGGTAGCTCCCCACGGCATGTATAAACGGATAAATTAACTGGTGAAACAAGTTTTGGTAATTAAAACTGGACAACTAGTGAACTCACTCAGCATTATTGTTGACCCCTTACTGCATGCTTTGCAGGTAACCAGTGACTGCGGAGCGGCTGCTTGGGAATGTGTAGTGTTTGTCAAAACCCGTGTGTTGGGTTTAATTATCATGAACTATGAACTTTGTTAAACTATTTTACTTCTGCTTCCGCTATTTAAGTTTTAAACTCTGAACTTGATATTTACTAATCTCAGGGTTAGTGAGTATTACTTTAATATTAACCAATGCTTAGTATAATTGGTGGCTGGATCCTGGTCGGTCACGCCCTCAAAGCGGGTGTCATCCGCGGGTGGATTTTGGGGGTGTGACAGATTGGTATCAGAGCCATTGGTTATAGTGAACTTGGTTTTAAAAAGGGGAAAAATCTTTTGAGAAAAACCAGACTATAACCCGTGACTCGTGACGACACTACACTCCAAGTGCAAGGCTCGACTTATCTGACCTCATAGCTCGGACCCATATTTACTCGCCTAATTGTCTTATGCTTTCTGCTTTACTATACGTACTAGTCTGCCTGATTAGATAGATGCGTCTCCTCTCTTCTATCGTATTCTCGCTATGTTACGACACCACACTCATACTATGTTTTCTGGTTATGAAGACAATGAGTGGACGCGGACGAGGAAACGTCAACATGACTCAGGCTCAGTTCACTAACCTGCTCAACACTGTGGCTGCAGCTTTCGCAGCTCACCCTATAGGTAAGCTCGTTGTTTTAGGATGTTTAGATCTTACCGCCACATCGTCTTTTCGCCTCTAAACCTATTTCGCTCCACACAACAGGTCAGCCTGCGCCTGTGCAACCACGTGTCTGTACCTTCAAAACCTTCATGGATTGCAAACCTCTTCCATTCAGTGGCACTGAGGGTGCCATAGGTCTCCTGCACTGGATCGAGAAGGTCGAAGCTGTCTTCGATGTCTGCGAGTGTCCCCCTGCTAATTGGGTGAAGTTTGCTACTGGTACCCTTGAGGGTAGTGCGCTTTCGTGGTGGAAGGCGCAAATTCAAATGCTTGGTTTGGAGACTGCAAACGCCACTGCATGGGAAGATTTCAAGGATATGATCAAGGAAGAGTACTGTCACAGGGATGACATCCACAAACTCGAGGACGAGTACTACGAACTCAAGATGGTTGGGTCAGAGATTGAGACCTACACCAAGCTGTCCAACGACTATGCTGCTCTTTGTCCAAACATGTCACGACCCATGTACCGAAGGATCGAATTGTACATCAAGGGTTTAGTCCCGGAAATCAGGAGCCATGTAACCTCGGCCAACCTCACTGCCATACAGCCCGTGGTTCGTCTTGCCCACAAACTCACCAACCAGGCTGTGGAGGAGGGCAGGTTGCCCAAAAGGATCAGTGCTGCGGAAGGAACTTCTAGTGATGGTAAACGAAAGTGGGATGGAAATCAGGGCAAGGATGCTAACTCTACTCAGGCCCCAGCTCAGCAAAGGAAAACTGACAACAACAAAGGCACTCAGCAACAGGGTGGCTACCGGGGAAGCTACCCTAAGTGCAACAAGTGTAACAGGCACCACAATGGGGCATGTAACAAGGGTCAGTGTCAGAGATGCCACAAGGTGGGGCACGAAGCCAAGGATTGTAGAAGTCAGTTCCCAGTAAGGCAGAATCAGCAACAACCCCAACAGCAACAGCAGCAGGGAAACAACCGAGCATGTTTTAAATGCGGGGCAACAGGGCACATGCGAAAGGATTGCCCTGAACTGAATCAGAATCGCAACAACAATCAGGGAGCTGGGAACAATGAGCAAAACAACAATGCTGGGAATGGTGCAAGGGGAAGAGCTTTCGTGATTGGAGCTGGAGAAGCAAGGAACGATCCCAACGTCGTGGCGGGTAAGTTCCTACTTGATGATCGTTATGTTTCTGTGTTATTTGATTCCGGTGCCGATGCCAGTTATGTATCCCTTCGCATTAGTAAGAAACTTAAGCACTCGCCTGCATTACTAAGTTCTAAGCACGTCGTCGAGATAGCTAATGGTAAGAACATCGAGGCCACGCACATGATCCACGACTGCACACTAGAATTGTCTGGCCACACGTTTAGTATCGATCTTTTCCCTGTCAAGCTTGGAAGCTTCGACGTCGTCATTGGTATGGATTGGTTATCCAAACATCGCGCTGAGATCCTCTGTCAAGAGAAAGCAGTTCGTATACCTCGTCGTTCTGGTCAACCCCTCATCGTTCAAGGCAACAAAGGTGGAGAAGTCACAGGCATTATCTCGCTCCTGAAAGCCCAGAAGTGCTTACAGAAAGGGCACACCGCTATCCTAGCACTCGTTACCAACACCCACGAAAAGGAAAAGAGGATTGAAGATTTCCCTGTAGTACGTGACTATCCCGAGGTATTTCCTGAGGAACTACCCGGACTCCCTCCCCACCGTCAGGTAGAATTCCAAATCGAGCTAGCTCCCGGAGCAGCACCTATAGCTCGTGCACCGTACCGTTTAGCCCCTGCAGAACTGAAGGAACTCTCCACGCAACTACAGGAACTTTTGGATAAAGGATTTATCCGTCCTAGTTCATCACCCTGGGGAGCACCAGTACTCTTTGTCAAGAAGAAGGATGGCACATTCCGAATGTGCATCGACTATCGTGAGTTGAACAAGGTTACCATCAAGAATCGTTACCCTCTCCCACGTATCGACGACCTATTCGATCAGCTGCAAGGATCGAGCTACTATTCTAAGATTGACCTGCGATTAGGCTATCATCAGCTGAGAGTTCGTAATGAAGACATCTCTAAGACTGCATTCAGGACTCGTTATGGTCATTACGAGTTCCTCGTTATGCCTTTCGGAATGACTAATGCACCTGCGGTTTTCATGGATCTCATGAACCGAGTGTGCAAGCCTTACCTCGACAAATTCGTGATTGTGTTTATCGATGACATCCTGATTTATTCGAAAAGTCAAGAGGAGCATGAACAACACCTACGCCTTATTCTGGAACTCCTTCGCAATGAGCAGCTGTACGCCAAATTCTCTAAATGTGACTTCTGGCTTCGAGAAGTCCATTTCCTCGGCCATGTAGTTAATAAGAACGGAATTCATGTTGACCCAGCTAAGATCGAATCGATAAAGAACTGGCCTACACCTAAGACTCCCACTGAAGTTCGCCAATTCTTGGGATTGGCAGGTTACTACCGCAGATTCATTCAAGGATTCTCAAAGATTGCACAACCCCTCACTATACTCACTCAGAAAGGCGTCGCCTACAAGTGGAATGAAGCGCAGGAATCTGCTTTTCAGAGGCTTAAGGATAACCTCTGTAGCGCTCCTATTCTCTCGTTGCCCGAAGGCACTGACGACTTTGTGGTTTACTGCGATGCGTCTATCCATGGGCTCGGTTGCGTGTTAATGCAACGCGAGAAAGTTATTGCCTACGCCTCACGACAACTCAAGACACACGAAAGGAACTACACAACGCATGACTTGGAACTGGGAGCAGTGATTTTTGCTCTTAAGATATGGAGACATTACCTGTACGGTACCAAGTGCACTGTTTATACCGATCACAGGAGTCTCGAGCATATCTTTAGGCAAAAGGAATTGAACATGAGACAACGTCGATGGGTCGAACTCTTGAATGACTATGAATGCGCCATCAAATACCATCCGGGCAAGGCCAATGTTGTGGCAGACGCCCTCAGCCGAAAGGACACTGTACCAAAGCGCGTGCGAGCATTGCAACTTACCATCCAGTCTAACCTCCCTACCCAGATCCGAAATGCTCAAGTTGAAGCATTGAAACCGGAAAACATCAGGGCTGAGTCTCTGCGGGGGTCGAGGCAGCGGCTAGAACAGAAAGAAGATGGTGCTTACTATGTAACAGGGCGCATTTGGGTTCCACTCTTTGGAGGTTTACGTGAACTCGTGATGGACGAAGCCCACAAGTCCCGCTACTCAGTACATCCTGGTTCGGACAAGATGTATCACGACTTGTAGACTACTTACTGGTGGCCTGGTATGAAGGCCCACATAGCAACATACGTCAGCAAATGTTTGACTTGCGCCAGAGTCAAGACAGAGTACCAGAAGCCAGCGGGTCTACTCCAACAACCAGAAATCCCGAAATGGAAATGGGAGCAAATTTCCATGGATTTTGTTACAGGGCTACCTAGGTCTCAACGCGGAAATGATACTATTTGGGTAATAGTGGATCGACTGACCAAGTCCGCGCACTTTCTGGCTATTAAGGAAACAGACAAGTTTTCTACCTTGGCGGAGATTTACTTAAAGGAAGTAGTTTCGAGGCACGGAGTGCCAACCTCAATTATTTCCGACCGAGACGCTCGTTTTACTTCGGAATTGTGGCAAGCTATGCACAAATCCTTTGGCTCACGTTTGGACATGAGCACCGCTTATCACCCGCAAACGGATGGGCAGTCCGAACGCACCATCCAGACTCTAGAAGACATGCTTAGAGCATGTGTGATCGACTTTGGCAAGAATTGGGAGAAGCATCTACCGCTAGTAGAGTTCTCTTACAACAACAGCTACCACACTAGTATTCAGGCAGCGCCTTTTGAGGCATTGTACGGTCGTAAATGCCGGTCACCTCTTTGCTGGGCGGAAATCGGTGATAGTCAAGTCACGGGCCCAGAGATGGTGGTAGATACAACGGAAAAGATTGCCCAGATCAGACAACGCATGGCGGCAGCTCGTGACCGTCAGAAGAACTACGCTGATAAGCGTAGGAAACCATTGGAATTCCAGGTCGGTGACCGGGTTCTACTCAAAGTCTCACCCTGGAAGGGTGTGGTTCGCTTTAGTAAACCGGGCAAGCTTAATCCGCGATACATTGGACCATTCGGAATTACTGAGAAGATCGGTAAGGTTGCTTATAGATTGAACCTGCCTGAAGAACTGAGTGCGGTACACAACGTATTTCACGTATCTAATCTGAAGAAGTGTCTATCAGATGAAACGCTCGTAATTCCTTTCAAGGAACTGACTATTGACGAACAGCTACACTTTACTGAGGAACCGATTGAAATCACTTATCGAGAGATCAAAACCCTCAAACGTAGCCAGATACCTCTTGTACGAGTCCGTTGGAACTCGCGACGTGGCCCAGAGTATACCTGGGAGCGGGAAGACCAGATGAAGCACAAGTATCCCCAGTTGTTCCCAAACGAAAACCCCAGCACTGAAGCTACAGCCGAATTTCGGGACGAAATTCCAAACTAACTGGGGGATGATGTGACACCCCGTTGAAACATTCTCACTTACGCTAGCTTGACAGTGGCTGCCTTAACTTTCGGGACGAAAGTTCCTAAAACTTGGGGATAATGTGACACTTCGGATTTTCCCGGGAAACCTTTTAATGTAACTTACGTGTATATATGTTATTAAATGAAAATTTGGAACTATTCGTTGTTGCATGCTATGTGTATTTATGTATACGGGTAATATATATATATGTGTGTAATACTAGTGAGCCGGACCCGACTCGAGACCCGGAGTGGTCTCGAGTGAGCAGTATTGGGCCGGTTTGGACCTTGCAACACTCCTTAGCCCACCCTCTTATAACCGGCACACACACACACCCTAACCCACTTGTGACACTATATAAACCAACCCTCCCATCCCTTAACCATTTTTTTTACAACACTCCTCTCACAACACTCTCATACTCTCCTCTCATCTCTCTCACTAAAAACCCTAAGAATTCTAGCAACCAAGATCACTTCCTCACCATCTCATCTCTCTCGGGTCAAACCATAGCATCAAGGCTCGCGGATTCAAGCTCAAGATCATCTTTCGGAGCTTAGTTTATCGAATTCTTGGACCACTACTTCCAACCGGTTAGCATGAATATTTCTACAAGTTGTTTTGCTTTGCTTGTTACTAAATGATGCTTGTAGCCTCTTGTTATGTTATCCGATTGATGCATTTAGGACCTAAAGATCATAATCATGTATGTGTTGTTTGCTATGATTATCCGGTTAGATATTGGAGTTTGATTTAAATCGTTGCTAGTTTTAAGGATATGTTTCGGTTTATGTTGTTGGTATGTGTTGTATATGATGATGGTTATGAAATCCTTGTTCATGCTTGAACGGTTTGTTATCGGTTAGAAATGAGGATCTGGTTAGGGTGTCGAATGCATAATTTAGGATGGTTGATGATTGTGGTGATGAATATTGTTTGATTATTGTTCGTGTAAATGATGAACAGTTTGAAGATGGTTTGTATATTCAAAAATATGTGTGTTTGATCCATTTTAGACAAGGGTTAGACAAGAAAACATGTTTTAGTGGCATAGTACAATCTGATTTCATGAAATTGCAATTCTATTGGCCAGTACTGTTTGCAGGTTCTAGAAACTGATTCATGTGCACGTAATCACGGTTGCGAGTCGCAACCTTTGGTTGCTACTCGAGACCACATAAAGTCTTGTCGAGATCTCCCGGTTGCGAGTCGCAATCAACGCGTATCGAATCCGGTTGCGAGTCGTAACCACTGCTGCTGAGTCGGAACTGCTGGTTGCGAGTCGTAACCTCTGGTTGCGACTCGTAATCAAAACGTGACGGACTGAGACCTCGGTTGCGAGTCACTCTCGTCTCGACTGGACTGTTTTAGGGTTTTTGGGCCTTTGACTGTTGGGCTTACTGTTGACTGGACTGCATGTTGTCACTGCTGATTATATGTTAGGGCTGACCCAATGACCCAACTGTTCGTTTGTTCGCATGTTATACGTGTTTGCTATAAGTATTGCCATACGTGTTCGCTACGTGTTTACTTGTACCCGACTTGACCCATACTTGGTAACCATGCTAGGACGTGGTGACCAACATACTTGACCGGGTAAAATAATCTACCGAGCAACCCAAGGTGAGTTCACAACTTAAAAGCATGCGTCCCGGTGGTTTGGGACACGAGACTAAAACAACCCTATCCCCTTGTAAAGGGGATACCATTTACAATCCTTCCCTAGTTATTGGGAACAAACTTACTTTTCCTTCCCTTGTCATTGGGAAACCTTTTAGTTAATTACTGTTTATACGGAATGCAACCAACGGCACTAAACGCAACTCTATCACTCAAGTCCCTACTACATAATACCGATTAGTCGCCGGGGCCAGGCGAACGGGTTATTAGTTGATAGCGCTATTTAGGTTTTACCAACCTCACACCGTGCCATGGTATGGGATCGGTCGTGAACTAATGTACTCAGGCATCCGTCAATGATGATAGAACATTGACATCGGGGCATCCTGCGGAAACGCAAATGGTTACCTAGTGTTCGGTATTGGAAAAACAGTTTAGTCGCTAACTTTTGGGGTAGCTCCCCACGGCATGTATAAACGGATAAATTAACTGGTGAAACAAGTTTTGGTAATTAAAACTGGACAACTAGTGAACTCACTCAGCATTATTGTTGACCCCTTACTGCATGCTTTGCAGGTAACCAGTGACTGAGGAGCGGCTGCTTGGGAATGTGTAGTGTTTGTCAAAACCCGTGTGTTGGGTTTAATTATCATGAACTATGAACTTTGTTAAACTATTTTACTTCTGCTTCCGCTATTTAAGTTTTAAACTCTGAACTTGATATTTACTAATCTCAGGGTTAGTGAGTATTACTTTAATATTAACCAATGCTTAGTATAATTGGTGGCTGGATCCTGGTCGGTCACGCCCTCAAAGCGGGTGTCATCCGCGGGTGGATTTTGGGGGTGTGACAGTGGTTTCCCAAAGAATCGAAAGCGTTGTTTGGGGACATGATTATTTGCGGCTTCTTCTATATGCTATGGAAAAGTTCAGGGTATTAATGAGGGTGGGCAGAGGAAAAAGGATGACTTTGTTAGGGGCGATGGGTTTATGGGGGAATGAAAAATAATTTCGATGTGGACCTAAGCTCTATTGGGCCTGCCAAAAAAGGTAAAAAGGGTATGGATCCTTATCATAAAAAAACATTAGTGGAGGAAGTAAATGAGTTGATGAGGGCTAGGAAAAGAATTAGAGATGACGATCTGTTCAACCTGAACGAAATTATTCGGATCCAAGAGGACAGTGAGAAAAGTGATCACCCGGAAAATAGTGGCGATTTTTTTACGGAGAATGGTGAAGGGATCGAGAAGCAACAACAGGAGGAGTTAAGGGGTATTAGAAAGGAAAGGGAGGAGGTGATGGTGAAAGATTTAAATTTAGAACCATCCGAAGAGGTGGAGGAAAACTTGAACATGAATGAGGAATTACACATTACATCTAGCATGGGGGACGTTCTGGGTGTCGATACAGAAACATGAGGAGTTAATTAAAGAAGTCATCAGGGAAGAAGGAATTCAAAATGGAGAAAGATGAATTTTCTTTCTTTAAATATTAAAGGTTTAGGTGAGGGGGTAATAACAAAGCGGGGTGGATAAAAAATTTAAAGCGAGAAAATGGTATCGATTTCATCGCATTGCAAGAAATTAAATTTTGTGATATTTCAGGTATCGAGTTCGAGAAGTTTTGGGGAGCTGGCAAGTTCGAGATGGACCACGTTCCGGCGGCTGGCAGATCTGGAGGGGTGGTTAGTATATGGGACCCGGGTATTCTCAAGGTACACGATTCTTTTAAACATTCTAATTTTTTATTAACTAGGGGAACATTAAAAGGTAGCAATCAAGCTATCAATATTATGAACGTATACGCTCGTCATAAAGTCCCTCTAAAAAAGGCTCTCTGGGATGATATTAGGGGGGGTGATGGGTAGTCATACAGGATGGTGGGTTATTCTGGGAGATTTTAATGCAGTGCGTTTTAAGGAGGAAAGGAGAAATTCTAATTTCAATTAAGATGTGCTTCTTTTTTAATGATTTTATCGCTGATAATGGGTTAAGAGAGTACGATATGAAAGGGAGAAAATTTACATATCTCAAAGATAATGAAAATAAACTTAGCAAAATTGATAGAGTGTTGGTGTGTCAAGATTTTTGTAACATTTGTGCTTGTAATCATTGTGAACAGTTCAATTATTAATAAAACAATGTTATTTGATCCCAATGTTTGTTTGGTTGTGTTTTACATTTTTCATGTTTTGACTTTTGTTCAATTTCAAACTCTACATCGCTTTCTAGAGAATTATACGCAAACTAGTGCTTAAACGTACTCAGTTTAATGCGACAAATACTCCGGAACATCAACATATACTCAACATACCTTAAATAACCTTTACTTAACTTAGAAATAAGTTTTGAAGGCTTTGGTATGGCAAAAACAAGTTAATTCGCTTACAGGGACTAAACTTGACAAACTGCGAAAGTATGCCAATTTGAACTGTAACAAACATTCCGGAACATGTCCATAATTTAAACATACCATAAATATCCTTTACATAGCTTATAAATAGGCTTTGAGGGGTTTGGTATGCTAAAACAAACTTTTGGATCATTCAGGGGCTAAAAGTGTCAAAAAGTGCACAAGTTTGCACTTTCGTGCATAACTTACATTCTGAATACATCCGGACATCCAAAAATTTATGTAAGCATCCTTATATTATGCCTTAGTGTTTGGCATGAGAAAAATCCGTACACTTGTTGCAATGTTGTGGTGGCTTATTCGTCACGTCATTTTAGGGCCTTAAAGTTGGCTTTACGGGCCTTAGAAGTGTCGGAAATGGCTTAAATACGCAACAGGGACCTAAACTGTAAATTCTGAAACTTGGCTTCTGATCAGGACTCCCAGGCGGGGCGCGTAAGGTTTGTCCAAATGCTTACGCGGGCCGCGTCAGACATACAGACCAGGTTCAATGTTTTGATCCACTTGCATTGGCCTTTCGATCACCCAAAGGGCAACGGCACGTGTCAAATTCCTATGGTGGGGGCAAAATAAGCCACCACAACATTGCAACAAGTGTACGGCTTGGATCGTGGCACGATATTCAAGAAACGATCCTAACGGTCTTGCTTTTCCTATAAATACCCCCCCCCCCTTTGATTAAAAACCCACAAAATCTGATCTAAAGCTCTAAGTTGAGGCATTTGCTTCATACCTGAGCTCCTGGATCGAGATTAGCTTTCGGGGACCCTTCGTAAGTGTTCTTTCGTTCTTTTATTCGCTTTTCGAGTCCGAAAGTCAACGTTTTGTTTGACTTTCTGCGTTGACCAGCCTATGGTCAACACGAAGTTCGTTGGAACTTCATAACGTGAGCGTGATCACGATGGTTATAGTCCGTAGTGACTATACCTAATGATTACCACGTTATCAAGGCTCAGTGACGAGTCGTAGTTTCGGCCAAAATGCGCATTCTTGCGTATTTTGTAACCAAACTACTCGTGAGCATCAAAGCCGTTTGTTTTGATGCCAAACCTGTTTTCTAAACTTAGTTAAGCATGTTCTAACATGCTTAGCTCGTCACTTTTAGTATAGTGCTTATATAGGGTCGTAAGGTAAGCGATCTAAACCATCGCTTATACTTTCGAACCCGACCCATTTGGTCGATCATTAGGATCCAACCAAACACATTAGGTGACCATAGCTGTAACCTTCCGAGGTTATACCTTATGGTCACGATGTTAGGCGTTCCAAACGCGTTCTACGGAACGACGCGTTAAGATAGCATAAGCTACCTAAACGGGTCGTAACGGGTCGTAAGCACTTAGGTTAAGTTTCATTTTAGTATGTAGGCTTTGTTAAACCATATTACATGAGTCTCCATACTCGTTTGGTTTACGAGCCCGCATACTATCCGATCCTCCGATTTAGGTCCGGTATATTAACATAGCTACCTATTAGGTACCGTTTGATATTCCGTGATCTCTAGCATTATTTGGTTATATACAAGAACTTCAAAGCAATCTCAGGTGAGTACATAGAACCCCATCTTTTACATGTTTTCCAGGAGTTCATGTGAGTACATTGAACCCCTCTTTTACTGTTTTCCAAACATTTTGGGGTGAAACACATGTGCCTACTTGTTACTTTCATGCTTTTCATGCTTTCACATCATATACTTACTATGTTCATTAGTACATTTATAGTACATGATTACATTACATTTCATGCTGTGTATGCCCATTGTGTGCGTATTTAGTACATTGTTTTACATTACCTTTTCTGCTATGTATGTTGACTGAGCATGCTAGTACATTGATTTACATGACTTTTATGCTATGTATGCCCATTGTGTGCGTACTTAGTACATCATTTTACACTACATTTCATGCTATGTATGCCCATTGTGTGCGTACTTAGTACAATTATTCATCACATGCCTACACTTCGGTATGACATTTGGTTTGTTTAACATGGAACAATACATTCATTAACATTGATCACGCCATTCGTTAGTAGGTAGTGGTACCATAGGAATCGACAACTCCCGTTCCGGACATCCTAGTTTGGTTTGGATGAAAGGAATGACCGAATTCGATATACATAACTTAGATAAACCATTAATTTGTTTAAGGGTTTATCGCCACACTCTCAAGGCTTGGATGTATGCATTTTCACAATACCGCATAAATGTTTGTATCAGTATAGCATGCATTTGTTCCACAAAACATAACGTTGATTTAAACCATGTTTTACTTCAACACCTTGTTTTTGTGCATTTTATATATGGTTTAGTTGATACATTTCGCTTACCATACATGATATATTTTGGGTACACATTCCATGATCTACATTAAACATAAACATTTTGACATTGATATACATATTTGGTGGTTTACATTGAACATAGACTTTTCGATATGGTTTACACAAATAACATATTCTTCACAAGACATTACTTTTACAAACAACTTATCTTATACAAACTCATTTTACTAGGTTATTCATTTAACCTTACATATTATTTACACATATCATCTGATCTTATCGTTTTTCATAAGATTTACAAAGCAAAACAACTTACAGGGTTCATGACTGACTGTTATGAAACATTTTCTTTAAACTCAAGTCGTGAATCCCATTTTCACAAAACCTATGTATCTCACAGGCATTTTTATCCTGACGTACCTACTTTCACATGTGTTTTCAGGAGCTATCGCTTAGGATAGAGATTATGACACTAGGGCGGACCTGTGCCTTAGAGACATAAAAATGAAGATAGACTAGTTTAATCATGTTATGAACTCTTTGTTTCCTGTTTAAGACGATGTAACACCCGTGTTTGATAAATAAAAATGTAACTTTAATTTCCAAGGTTATGAAACAATTAATTCTGTCCCAATACTCCCCGGCGTTTCCGCCGCGGTTGCATGTTATACGCGGCCGGGGTGTGACAGAAGAGTTGGTATCAGAGCCAATGGTTATAGGGAATTAAGTTATTAGTAATGCTTTGACCTAGACTATAACTTTCTAGGACCCTAACACAAGTTATCTTGTGTTTAGATTTTAAAACATGCAGTTCACCTATCCTTAGGTGATAACCACAACGGGAATTTTGATTCCGAATCCGCTTTGAAAATTAATCATTTGTTCTAGGATGATTGATTAATAGGTTTTGAACCGTCTGTTATATGGTTTTGAACCCCTTTGAATTTTCAAAAGTCTCGTCAAGGTTTTCGGGTTTTAATAGTGTGAACACGTGCGAACTGGAAGAGTGAATGCCTGTACCCTGAGTTTTCTGTCTAAGGCTAGAGTGTTCATACAAATCAACATAATCGAACCAGTCACTCTTACCTGGGAACTCTTGGGGTGAGTGTTCACTTATAGGCGAACATGTCTTCGCGATACATTATTTTTGACCCATTTACTTTGACTAGACATTGCGTGTCGCTTATTTGCTTTGCGATGCGTAACCACCATCTTTGCTTTTGTTGATTTTGTTTCATTTCATCCTCTTCACCCAATCATCTCACTCGTTTCCTTTCATGTTTTCCTCTTTTAGAATGCCTCCTCGACGCGAAAACCAGATAGCTACTGCCGAGCTGGCAGAAATTATTGCGTAGCAGATGGCTGCTCAATTCCCAAATCTCTTTACTCAATGGAACCAAGCCAACAACAACAACAATGCTCCATGCAATTTCAAGAACTTTAACTCGGCTAAACCACTCAAGTTTAGTGGTTCTGAAGGAGCGACTGGGCTTCTTCAATGGTTTGAGAGCATTGAGAATACTTTTCGCCACGTTCAGTGTCCGGATAATCGCAAGGTCGAGTTTTCTTCGAGCGTGTTTCAGAAGAGGGCTCCTACATGGTGGAATGGGGTAATGAGAGACCGTGGTGCAGACGTTGCTCTAGCACAGACGTGGGCTGAACTCAGAGCTCTTATGATGAGGGAGTTTTGTCCTCGTCATGAGCAGTGAGCGTTGGAGAAGGAGTTTGATGACTTGAAACGAGATAGTGGCGAGCACAGGGCATATAGTGATAAGTTTGAGGAGTTGAGTCTGCTTTGCCCGACTATGGTTGCCCCACTCGACAAGGCTATCGAAAGGTACATCGATGGCCTGCCTGACTCGGTACAAGACATTATTACTGGTAGCAACCCTACCACACTCCGTCAGGCAATCGAGTTATCAGCGACATTGACTGAGTCGTGGATTCGGAAGAATAAATTACACAGGAAGGGTGACAAGGGCAAGAAACAGTCGTCTGACAAGGAAGATAGCAAGAAAGGTCAAAACAAGAATGGAAAGGATTCTGGTTCATCGAAAAGGGCAAAGAAGCATAAGGCTTCCCAAAACTATGCTGTCACTGCCCAAGCTAACCAGGCAGCTCCCAACCAACCCGCACAGCCTCCAACAAAGAAGCCCTATTCAGGAAATGCACCTTTGTGCAATAGATGCAACAGACACCATCAGCCGCAACATCAGTGCCGTTTCTGTACTAACTGTGGGAAGTCAGGTCATCTTGCCGATGTTTGTCGGTTTGCTCAAAATCGCGCAGTTCAGAACCCGGCTCAACAAGTTGCTCAGCCTCCTTCTCAGCAACAGGGTCAAGCTGCACGACCACACTACCCACCAGGTGCTTGTTATAATTGTGGGGATCTGACCCATTACAGAAACCGGTGCCCAAGACTAGCCAACCAGAATCAGAATGCAAATCAGAATCAGGCTCAGGCTCGGGGTCGAGTCTTCAACATGAATGCTCAAGAGGCACAAGCAGACAATGAAGTGGTGAACGGTACGTTCTTTATTAATAATCAGCCTGCATCTGTTCTTTTTGATTTGGGTGCCGACAAGCGTTTTGTGTCATTGTCTTTTGAGCCAATGCTTCGCGTGTCTAGAACGAAACTAGGTAAACCTTTGACAGTAGAGGTTGCTAATGGTGAACCCATTGTTCTTGATTCTGTTCTCCGCAACTGCCAGTTGAACCTTAACGACCATATTTTTCCTATTGACCTCACGCCTATGCAACTTGGAAGCTTCGACGTTATTGTAGGTATGGATTGGTTATCTAAGGATCGCGCAGAGATGGTTTGTTCTGAGAAGATTGTTCGGGTGCCGCTGTCGACAGGCGAGATCCTACAGGTTCGTGGTGAGAAGCCTGTCGGTGGTCTCAAACTCATGTCTTGTTTTAAAGCACGGAAGTATCTACGAAAGAACTATGTGCCTTTCTTAGCACATGTTACAGCAGATAAAGGCAAGGGTAAGTCTATTTCAGATATTCCTGTCGTTTGGGATTATTCTGAAGTTTTCCCTGAAGAGTTACCTGGTCTACCTCCAGCACGCCAAGTCGAGTTCCGTATTGATCTCGTACCTGGTGCAAATCCCATTGCCAGAGCTCCATACCGTCTTGCACCGTCTGAGATGCAAGAATTGTCTAAGCAGCTTCAGGAGCTCACTGACAAAGGTTTTATCCGTCCTAGCTTTTCACCTTGGGGTGCTCCCGTTCTTTTTGTCAATAAGAAGGATGGTTCATTTAGGATGTGTATCGATTATCGTGAGCTTAACAAGCTTACCATCAAGAATCGATATCCCCTACCTCGCATTGATGATCTCTTTGACCAATTGCAAGGCGCTTCTTATTTTTCAAAGATTAACCTGCGATCTGGATATCATCAACTTCGTGTGCATGAAGAAGACATTCCCAAGACAGCTTTCCGCACTCGCTATGGTCATTATGAGTTCACAGTCATGCCATTCGGTTTGACTAAGGCTCCTGCTATTTTCATGGACTTGATGAATAGGGTCTGCAAACCTTATTTGGATAAGTTCATCATCGTTTTCATTGATGACATTTTGATATATTCTAAGACACGAGCTGATCATGAGCAACACCTTCGTCTTACGTTGGAACTCCTAAAGAAAGAGCAACTTTTCGCCAAATTCTCCAAGTGTGAATTCTGGCTTAAAGAGGTTCAATTCTTAGGACACATTGTCAACGAACAAGGTATTCATGTAGATCCCTCCAAGATCAGTGCAATTAAGGATTGGGATACACCTACTACTCCTACTGAAGTTCATTCTTTTCTTGGTCTAGCGGGTTATTACCGCCGCTTCATAGAGAATTTCTCAAAGATTGCAGTTCCTCTAACTGCTCTAACTCAGAAGAACAAGCCATTTGATTGGGGATTCAAGCAAGAGGAAGCTTTTCAACACTTGAAGCAGAAACTTTGCGACGCGCCTGTCCTAACTTTGCCCGAGGGTAATGATGATTTCGTCGTTTATTGCGATGCATCTAAATTAGGTCTTGGCTGCGTCCTGATGCAAAGAAACAAAGTCATAGCATACGCATCAAGGCAGTTGAAGATACATGAGAAAAACTACACCACTCATGATCTTGAGTTGGGTGCAGTTGTCTTCGCTCTTAAGATTTGGAGACACTACTTGTACGGTACAAAATGTGTGGTTTTCACAGACCACAAAAGTCTTCAACATATCTTCAATCAGAAAGAACTCAACATGAGGCAACGACGCTGGGTGGAGCTTCTAAACGACTATGACTGCGAAATTCGCTACCATCCTGGTAAGGCGAATGTCGTAGCTGATGCTTTGAGTCGCAAGGAACGTACTAAGCTTCATTGTGTTCGTGTCCAGTTTGTTATTCAAGCTCAATCCGATATCCAAGCCCGTATTTCTCAGGCTCAACAAGCTTGTGTTTCACAAGGTTTGATGGATAAGGAATTTCCTCATCACATAACTCCTGCTCTGGAACTGAAGGACAATGGATCGTATTACTTCATGGACCGTTTGTGGGTCCCAAGCCAAGATAATCTTCGTACCCTGCTTATGGATGAAGCCCATAAGTCTCGTTATTCTATTCATCCTGGCTCAGATAAGATGTATAAGGATCTTCGTATTCAGTATTGGTGGCCTGGTATGAAGAAAGACAATGCCTTATATGTATTAAAATGCCTTACTTGTCTTAAGGAGAAGGCTGAACATCAGCGTCCTTCCGGTTTATTGGAGCAACCAGAGATCCCAGTTTGGAAATGGGAAAACATCACTATGGATCTCATTACTAAACTCCCGCGCACAAAGAAAGGTCATGATGCCATCTGGGTAGTCGTTGATCGTTTTACCAAGTCAGCGCATTTCTTGCCAATCCGTGAGGATTTTTCTGCTGACAAACTTGCTCAAATCTACGTGGATGAAATTGTAGCTCGACATGGTGTTCCTTTGAACATCATTTCTGACAGAGATGCTCGTTTCACTTCTCATTTTTGGAGAACCATGCAATCTGCTATGGGGTCCCAACTTAATCTGAGCACAGCTTATCATCCGCAAACGGATGGTCAATCTGAAAGAACAATCCAGACACAGGAGGATATGCTTAGAGCTTGTGTGATCGATTTTGGTGGTAGTTGGGATACACATCTTCCATTGATTGAATTCTCCTACAACAACAGTTATCACTCCAGCATCAACATGGCTCCTTTCGAGGCTCTCTATGGTCGAATATGTCGTTCACCAGTCTGCTGGAATGAGATCGGCGAGGCTCAACTTACGGGAGCTGCCCTCATTTTAGAGACAATAGATAAGGTTAAGAAAGTTCATGATAACCTTCAGACAGCTAGAAGCCGTCAAAAGAGTTACGCGGACTTAAAACGCAAGCCCTTGGATTTTCAAGTCGGTGATCGTGTATTACTTAAGGTCTCACCTTGGAAAGGTGTGATCAGATTTGGAAAGAAAGGAAAACTTGCACCTGGATACGTTGGACCATTCAAGATCGTCGAAAGAATCGGTAAGGTAGCCTACAGACTTGAATTACCTCCTGAACTTGGAAATGTTCATCCAACCTTTCACGTGTCCAATCTCAAGAGGTGTTTAGCTGATGAGAACCTCCACATACCGCTTGACGAAATTCGTATTGATAAAACACTGAAATTTGTTGAGAAACCGGTGGAAATCATGGAACGTGAAGTCAAGTAGCTTAAACGCAAGCGCATTCCTTTGGTCAAGGTTCGCTGGGAATCTAAGCGTGGACCCGAGTTTACTTGGGAAGGCGAAATATCCGCATCTTTTTCCACGAGTTTCCTCTAAATAAATTTCGGGACGAAATTTCCACAAGTAGGGGAGACTGTAACATTTGTGCTTGTAATCATTGTGAACAATTCAATTATCAATAAAACAATGTTATTTGATCCCAATGTTTGTTTGGTTGTGTTTTACATTTTTCATGTTTTGACTTTTGTTCAATTTCAAACTCTACATCGCTTTCTGGAGAATTATACGCAAACTAGTGCTTAAACGTACTCAGTTTAATGCGACAAATACTCCGGGACATCAATATATACTCAACATACCTTAAATAACCTTTACTTAACTTAGAAATAAGTTTTGAAGGCTTTGGTATGGCAAAACAAGTTAATTCGCTTACAGGGACTAAACTTGACAAACTGCGAAAGTATGCCAATTTCAACTGTAACAAACATTCCGGAACATGTCCATAAGTAAAACATACCATGAATATCCTTTACATAGCTTAGAAATAGGCTTTGAGGGGTTTGAAAACCAAAAACATGAGATATTTTCAAAATCCAAAAACATTAGAAAACTGAAAAGAGTTTGTGTAAAAAGGGAAAATGATAGTACATTGGCTTGACAGTTACAGTACGCTAAAGATTTGTAATGTCTTAAAGAGTTAAACAGTCTCGCTGATGATGTGTCGATAGGTTTTTACACATTTAGTAAGTTTGTTCGGGATATAAACCTAAAATCATCACTTGCTTATTTCGTGGGGAACATCTCTTGGATATATAGGTAACCCCTGAAATCTTGTTTTAAAGACTCTATTTCTGACATACTAGGTCTTTATATGTGGTGATATCTGGGGTGTTATACCAGGACTTCTGATTTTGCGGAAGCAATAGCCTAGTCCTCGTATAATACTTTGCATTGCTTTATTCTTAAAGCTCACCCTCAGCATAAAAAATGATGAAACATTGCAAAATGCTAACCATGTGATGTTGAAAGAAAAGATCCCCAAAGGGGACCCACCTAAAGTCGAACCATCATCTCTTTGTACGAACGGAAGTTCTAGCCTGAGCTCTCATGGTCTCGCATTTACCTCTTACAGATATCATTAGTGTGCACTCACCTGTAAGACTGAATATAGTTGTCTGGACACGGGAGTATATTCTGAGGTGGTACACGCGTATAAGCTAAGTCTTTAATTCTCTAAATCCATATCGTGAACAGATTGAAATTTGTGTGAAATTTTAAAGTGGATCAGTAAATCGACAATCGAAGTGAATTTTTTAATTCTGAGTATGAAATCAAAGCTTAACGGTACTAGTAATTTGTTGTTAGCTGATATGATTCCCTAACACGCTCACCAAAAATATGTCTGTAAATACTTTACATTTACTGCATTTCATTTATGTCTAGTTTTCTAGTTTAGAAATTTTATTCAAAAGTCAAAAAATTTTTTTACTTTTTCTGCTTTATTTTTTCCGACAAACCAAAGTAGAAAGTTGATTGTCAGATTCGCAGTTTGAAGCAGATGCAGGATGTTTCTGAGCTGGACAGAAGAGTTGGGAGCTTATCATAATAAAACTTGTGAAAATGCAAAGTCAATGCAAGTTCATTAAATTGAAACTTGTAATTTTTAGAAAAATGTTTGAACAAAAGTTAGTTTTTGTTTTGTCTTAGATCAACCAAGGTCATTAATTTGGACTTGGTAGACTAATTAAGTACCCAGGGTCATTAATTTGGATCTGGATACTTAAGTGGATATATATAAACTGATTAAGGTTGTAGTGATTAAAATTGTTATATATATAAAAACTTATGTATAGGTAGAGTTTGTGCAGGCAACAACTTAGTGAAAGGGGGAGCTTGAACAGTGTTAAAGTCAGGATTAACTCTTGTACTTCATGCAAGCTGTTGTTGCTGATGAACTTAAAGAATCAATAGATCTGAGCAAGAAAAGATAAAGCCAGATTGCGATTCAGGAAGAGTAAAGTAGAAGGAAGATAAAGATTAAGGAAGCTTACAGTGTCAGATCATTTTGGACAGAGTGAAATGACAGATCAAGACTGGAGATTATTGAAGACTCGACGCCGAAGACTTCGTCAACATCCAAGGGGGAGTCTGTTGGTGCACAAATGTCTGTTAACTACGTCTTGTATCGAGATAGGATAAACCAGTGCTCAGTATACGGAAAATTAGGTTTTACATGTAAAAGGGGTATTTCGCACGAAATGACAAGAAGTCATTTCGTACGAAATGACACAAGGTCATTTCGCACGAAATGGTGATGTCTTGTTTCGTACGAAATACTGTCACACCCCGGCCGCGTGTAACGTGCAACCGTGGCGGAAACGCCGGGGAGTGTTGTGGACAGAATTAATTGTTTCATAACCATGGCATACGAAGTTGTATTTTATTTATAAGCAAGAGTGCTACATCGTTCCAAAACAAGAAATACAAAGTTCATAACATAATTAAACTAGTCTATCTTCGTTTTTAGGCTCTAAGGCACAGGTCCGCCCTAGTATCATGATCATCATCTTATGGAACGGCTCCTGAAAACACATGTGAAAGTAGGTACGTCAGCATAAAAATGCCTGTGAGATACATAGGTTTTGTGAAAATGGGATTCATGACTTGAGTTTTAAAGAAATGTTTAATAACAGTCAGTCACGAACCTTGTAATTTGTCTTGCTTTGTAAACCATAAAAAACGATAATATCAGATGATATGTATAGATAAGTGTAAGGTTAAACGAGTAACCAAGTAAAATGAGTTGAATAAGATAAGTTGTTTATAAAAATAATGTCTTGTGAAGAGTATGTTATTTGTGTAAAATGTAATGTGTCTAAACTGAAATGACTTGGATAACGCTACGATATGTAATATTATACAAGCATTTATATATAGGAAGTACCAGCGGCGTATCCACCATGTTTGTATCATATTACATACGCCACGTTACTCCAACCATTTACCCAAAACCAACCACCATGTAAATTGTTCATGTATAAATCAATTGTCAAGTGTTACTGTGTAAACCATGTCGAAATGTCTATGTTCAATGTAAACCATCAAGTATGTATATCAATGTCAAAATGTTTATGTTCAATGTAGATAATGTAATGTGTACTCAAAATATATCTTGTATGGTAAGTGAGATGTATCAACTTAAACCATATGTAAAAATGCACAGAACAAGGTGTTGAAGTAAAACATGGTTTAAATCAACGTTATTAAAGGTTTATCTAAGTTATGTATATCGAATTCGGTCATTCCTTCCAATCCTATCAAACCCAGGATTTCAGGAACGGGAGTTGTCAATTCCTATGGTACCACTACCTACTAACGAACGGCGTAGCTAATGTTAATGAATGTATTGTTCCATATTAAACAAACCAAATGTCATACCAAAATGAAGGCATGTGATGTAAGCAATTGTACTAAGTATGCACACAATGGGCATAAATAGCATGAAATGTAATGTGAAACAATGTACTAGTACGCACACAATGGGCATACATAGCATGAAATGTAATGTAAAACAATGTACTAAGTACGCACACAATGGGCATACATAGCATGAAATGTAAGGTAAAGCAATGTACTAAGTACGCACACAATGGGCATACATAGCATGAAATGTAATGTAAAGCAATGTACTAAGTACGCACATAATGGGCATACATAGCATGAAATGTAATGTAAAGCGATGTACTAAGTACGCACACAATGGGCATACATAGCATGAAATGTAATGAAATCATGTACTATAATGTACTAACGAACATAGCAGGTATATGATGTGAAAACATGGAAAGCATGAAAGTAACAAGTAGGCACATGTGTTTCACCCCAAAACAGTTTGGAAAACAGTAAAAGAGGGGTTCAATGTACTCACCTGAGATTGCTTTGGAGTTCTTGTATAATAACCAGATAATGCTAGAGATCACGGAATATCAAACGGCACCTAATAGGTAGCTATATTAATATACCGGACCAATATCGGAAGGATCGGATAGTATGCAGGTTCGTAAACCAAACGAGTATGGAGACTCGTGTAACATGGTTTAACAAAGCCTACATACTAAAATGAAACCTAACCTAAGTGCTTACGGCCCATTACGACCCGTTTAGGTAGCTTATGCTATCTTAACGCGTCGTCCGCGTAGAATGCGTTTGGAACGCCTAACATCGTGACCACAAGATATAACCTCGGAAGGTTATAGCTATGGTCACCTAATGTGTTTGGTCAGATCCTAATGATCGACCAAATGGGTCGGGTTCGAAAAGCGAATAAAAGAACGAAAGAATACTTACGGAGGGTCCCCGAATGCTAATCTAGATCAAAATGGCTCAGGTATGAAACAAAGGTTCCAACTTAGAGCTCTTGATCAGATTGTGTGGGTTTTTGCAAGAATGGGGGTGGGGTATTTATAGTATTTCCCGAACCGTTTGGATCGTTTCTTGAAAAACGTGATCGAATCTCGTGCGTACACTTGTCGAAAACTTGTGGTTACTGAAAATGACCCTTAGTGAGCTGAAAGGGCAAGTGAAAACATGTGGATGAGGTTTAATCAGCTGAGATTTGCTGACTAATCGATCTTGTCAGATCTGCTAGTCTGATGCGGCCCGCGTGAAGGTGCAGGCCAGACTAATGCGGGCCGCCTGGCCCCGTCTGATCTGCACCACTTGTAGAATTTACAGTTTAGGTCCCTGTTGCGTGTTTAAGCCATTTCCGACACTTCTAAGGCCCGTAAAGCCAACTTTAAGGCCCTAAAATGATGCCTAAACATTGTGGACATGAAACATGCTCAAAAATATGTCGGATATTGGTTCGTTTGGCCGTACGATCGCGATGTTCGGTTAATTACGACGGAATGCGCATAAGCGCGAAAAACGATCCAAATGACGCGACAAATGGATTTTTCTTATGCCAAACACTAAGGCATAATATTAGGATGCTTATATAAATTTTTGGATGTCCAGATGTGTTCAGAACGTAAGTTATGCGCGAAAGTGCAAACTTGTGCACTTTTTGACACTTTTAGCCCCTGAATGATCCAAAAGTTTATTTTAGCATACCAAACCCCTCAAAGCCTATTTCTAAGCTATGTAAAGGATATTTATGGTATGTTTAACTTATGGACATGTTCCGGAATGTTCGTTACAGTTCAAATTGGCATACTTTCACAGTTTGTCAAGTTTAGTCCCTGTAAGCGAATTAACTTGTTTTTGCCATACCAAAGCCTTCAAAACTTATTTCTAAGTTATGTAAAGGTTATTTAAGGTATGTTGAGTATATGTTGATGTTCCGGAGTATTTGTCGCATTAAACTGAGCACGTTTAAGCACCAGTTAGCGTATAACTCTCTAGAAAGCGATGTAGAGTTTGAAATTGAACCAAAGTCAAAACATGAAAAATGTAAAACACCACCAAACAAACATTGGGATCAAATAACATTGTTTTATTGATAATTGAACTGTTCACAATGATTACAGGCACAAATGTTACAGTCTCCCCTAATTGTGGAAATTTCGTCCCGAAATTTATTTAGAGGAAACTCGTGGAAACAGATGCGGATATGTCGCCTTCATTTGATCTTCACGTTCCCAAGTAAACTCGGGTCCACGTTTAGATTCCCAGCGAACCTTGACCAAAGGAATGCGCTTGCGTTTAAGCCACTTGACTTCACGTTCCATGATTTCCAACGGTTTCTCAACAAATTTCAGTGTTTTATCAACACGAATTTTGTCAAGCGGTATGTGGAGGTTCTCATCAGCTAAACACCTCTTGAGATTGGATACGTGAAAGGTTGGATGAACATTTCCAAGTTCAGGAGGTAACTCAAGTCTGTAGGTTACCTTACCGATTCTTTCGACGATCTTGAATGGTCCAACGTATCCAGGTGCAAGTTTTCCTTTCTTTCCGAATCTGATCACACCTTTCCAAGGTGAGACCTTAAGTAATACACGATCACCGACTTGAAAATCCAAGGGCTTGCGTTTTAGGTCCGCGTAACTCTTTTGACGGCTTCTAGCTGTCTGAAGGTTATCACGAACTTTCTTAACCTTATCTGTTGTCTCTAAAATGAGGGCAGGTCCAGTAAGTTGAGCCTCGCCAATCTCATTCCAGCAGACTGGTGAACGACATTTTCGACCATAGAGAGCCTCGAAAGGAGCCATGTTGATGCTGGAGTGATAACTGTTGTTGTAGGAGAATTCAATCAATGGAAGATGTGAATCCCAACTACCACCAAAATCGATCACACAAGCTCTAAGCATATCCTCCAGTGTCTGGATTGTTCTTTCAGATTGGACATCCGTTTGCGGATGATAAGCTGTGCTCAGATTAAGTTGGAACCCCATAGCAGATTGCATGGTTCTCCAAAAATGAGAAGTGAAACGAGCATCTCTGTCAGAAATGATGTTCAAAGGAACACCATGTCGAGCTACAATTTCATCTACGTAGATTTGAGCAAGTTTGTCAGCCGAAAAATCCTCACGGATTGGCAAGTAATGCGCTGATTTGGTAAGACGATCAATGACTACCCAGATGGCATCGTGACCTTTCTTTGTGCGTGGGAGTTTAGTAATGAGATCCATAGTAATGTTTTCCCATTTCCAAACTGGGATCTCTGGTTGCTCCAATAATCCGGAAGGACGCTGATGTTCAGCCTTAACCTTAAGACAAGTAAGGCATTTTGATACGTATAAGGCAATGTCTTTCTTCATACCAGGCCACCAATACTAAATACGAAGATCCTTATACATCTTATCTGAGCCAGGATGAATAGAATAACGAGACTTATGGGCTTCATCCATAAGCAAGGTATGAAGATTATCTTGGCTTGGGACCCACAAGCGGTCCATGAAATAGTAAGATCAATTGTCCTTCAGTTCTAGAGCAGGAGTTATGTGATAAGGAAATTCCTTATCCATCAAACCTTGTGAAACACAAGCTTGTTGAGCCTGAGAAATACGGGCTTGGATATCGGTTTGAATAACAGATTGGATACGAACACAATGAAGCTTAGTACGTTCCTTGCGACTCAAAGTATCGGCTACGACATTCGCCTTACCAGGATGGTAGCGAATCTCGCAGTCGTAGTCGTTTAGAAGTTCCACCCAGCGTCGCTGTCTCATGTTGAGCTCTTTCTGATTGAAGATATGCTGAAGACTTTTATGGTCTGTGAAAACCACACATTTTGTACCGTACAAGTAGTGTCTCCAAATCTTAAGAGCGAAGACAACTACACCCAACTCGAGATCATGAGTGGTGTAGTTTTTCTCATGTATCTTCAATTGCCTTGATGCGTATGCTACAACTTTGTTTCTTTGCATCAGGACGCAGCCAAGACCTAATTTAGATGCGTCGCAATAAACGACGAAATCATCATTTCCCTCGGGCAAAGTTAGGACAGGCGCGTCGCAAAGTTTTTGTTTCAAAGTCAGAAATGCTTCCTCTTGTTTGACTCCCCAATCAAATGGCTTGTTCTTCTGAGTTAGAGCAGTTAGAGGAACTGCAATATTTGAGAAGTTCTCAATGAAGCGGCGGTAATAACCCGCTAGACCAAGAAAAGAACGAACTTCAGTAGGAGTAGTAGGCGTATCCCAATCCTTGATCGCACTGATCTTGGAGGGATCTACATGAATACCTTGTTCGTTGACAATGTGTCCCAAGAATTGAACTTCTTTAAGCCAGAATTCACACTTGGAGAATTTGGCGAAAAGTTGCTCCTTCTTTAGGAGTTCCAATGTAAGATGAAGATGTTGTTCATGATCAGCTCGCGTCTTAGAATATATTAAAATGTCATCAATGAAAACGATGATGAACTTATCTAAATAAGGTTTGCAGACCCTATTCATCAAGTCCATGAATACAGCAGGAGCATTAGTCAAACCGAATGGCATGACTGTGAACTCATAATGTCCATAACGAGTGCGGAACGCTGTCTTGGGAATATCTTCTTCATGCACATGAAGCTGATGATATCCAGATCGTAGATCAATTTTTGAAAAATAAGAAGCGCCTTGCAATTGATCAAAGAGATCATCAATGCGAGGTAGGGGATATCGATTCTTGATGGTAAGCTTGTTAAGCTCAAGATAATCGATACATATCCTAAAAGATCCATCCTTCTTCTTGACAAAAAGAACGGGAGCACCCCAAGGTGAAAAGCTAGGATGGATAAAACCTTTGTCAGAGAGCTACTGAAGCTGCTTAGATAACTCTTGCATCTCAGACGGTGCAAGACGGTATGGAGCTCTGGAAATGGGATTTGCACCAGGTACGAGATCAATACGGAACTCGACTTGGCGTGCTAGGGGTAGACCAGGTAACTCTTCAGGAAAAACTTCAGAAATATCCCAAACGATAGGAATATCTGAAATAGTCTTACCCTTGCCTTTATCTGCTGTAACATGTGCTAAGAAAGCCACATAGTTCTTCCGTAGATACTTCCGTGCTTTAAAACAAGACATGAGTTTGAGACCACCGGCAGGCTTCTCACCACGGACCTGTAAGATCTCGCCTGTCGACAGCGACACACGAACAATCTTCTCAGAACAAACTATATCTGTGCGATGCTTAGATAACCAATCCATGCCCACTATAACGTCGAAGCTTCCAAGTTGCATTGGCGTGAGGTCAATAGGAAAAATATGGTCGTTAAGGTTCAACTGGCAGTCGCGTAGAACAGAATCAAGAACAATGGGTTCACCACTGGCAACCTCTACTGTCAAAGGTTTACCTAGTTTCGTTCTAGACACGCGAAGCATTGTCTCAAAAGACAATGACACAAAACTCTTGTCGGCACCCGAATCAAAAAGAACAGATGATGGCTGATTATTAATAAAGAATGTACCGTTCACCACTTCGTTGTCTGCTTGTGCCTCTTGAGCATTCATGTTGAAGACTCGCCCTCGAGCCTGAGCCTGATTCTGGTTTGCATTCTGGTTCTGGTTGGCTAGCCTTGGGCACCGATTCCTGTAGTGGGTCAGATCCCCACAGTTATAACAAGCACCTGGTGGGTATTGTGGTCGTGCAGCTTGACCCTGTTGCTGCGCAAGAGGCTGAGCAAATTGTTGGGCAGGGTTCTGAACTGCGCGATTTTGAGCAAACCGACAGACATCGGCAAGATGACCTGACTTCCCACAGTTAGTACAGAAACGGCACTGATGTTGCGGCTGATGGTGACTGTTGCATTGATTGCAAAAGGTGCACTTCCTGAATAGGGCTTCTTGGCTGGAGGCTGGTTGGGAGCTGCCTGGTTGGCTTGGGCAGTGACAGCATAGTTTTGGGAAGCCTTACGCTTCTTTGCCCTTTTTGATGAACCAGAATCCTTTCCATTCTTGTTTTGACCTTTCTTGCTATCTTCCTTGTCAGCCGACTGTTTCTTGCCCTTGTCACCCTTCCTGTGTAGTTTATTCTTCCGAATCTGCGACTCAGTCAATGTCGCTGATAACTCGATTGCCTGACGGAGTGTGGTAGGGTTGCTACCGGTGATAATGTCTTGTACCGAGTCAGGCAGGCCGTCAATTTACCTTTCGATAGCCTTGTCGAGTGGGGCGATCCTAGTCGGGCAAAGTAGACTCAACTCCTCAAACCTACCCGTATATGCCCTGTGCTCGCCACTATCTTGCTTCAAATCATCAAACTCTTTCTCCAACGCTCGTTGCTCATGACGAGGACAAAACTCCCTCATCATAAGAGCTCTCAGTTCGGCCCATGTCTGAGCTAGAGCAACATCTGCACCACGGTCTCTCATTACCCCATTCCACCATGTAAGAGCTCTCTTCTGAAACACGCTCGAAGAAAACTCGACCTTGCGATTATCCGGACACTGCACGTGGCGAAAAGTATTCTCGATGCTCTCGAACCATTGAAGAAGCCCAGTTGCTCCCTCAGAACCACTAAACTTGAGTGGTTTAGCCGAGTTAAAGTTCTTGAAATTGCATGTACCATTGTTGTTGTGGTTGGCCTGGTTCCATTGAGCAAAGAGATTTGGGAATTGGGCAGCCATCTGCTGCGCAACAATTTCTGCCAGCTCGGCAGTTGCTATCTGGTGTTCGCGTCGAGGAGGCATTCTAAAAGAGGAAAAACATGAAAGGAAACGAGTGAGATGATTGGATGAAGAGAATGAGATGAAACAGAATCAACAAAAGTAAAGATGGTGGTTACGCATCGCAAAGCAAACAAGCGACACGAAACGTCTAGTCAAAGTAAGTGGGTCAAAAATAATGTATCGCGAAGACATGTTCGCCTATAAGTGAACACTCACCCCAAGAGTTCCCAGGTAAGAGTGACTGGTCCGATTATGTGGATTTGTACGAACACTCTAGCCTTAGACAGAACACTCAGGGTACAGGCATTCACTCTTCCAGTTCGCACGTGTTCACACTATTAAAGCCCCAAAACCTTGACGAGATTTTTGAGAATCCAAATGGTTCAAAACCATATAACAGAGGGTTCAAAACCTTATAACAGAGGGTTCAAAATCTAGTAATCAATCATCCTAGAACAGATGATTAATTTTCAAAGTGGATTCGGAAACGAAGTTCCCGTTGTGGTTATCACCTAAGGATAGGTGAAGTGCATGTTTTAAAATCTAAACACAAGATAACTTGTGTTAGGGTCCTAGAAAGTTATAGTCTAGGGCAAAGCATTACTAATAACCTAATTCCCTATAACCATTGGCTCTGATACCAACTCTTCTGTCACATCCCGGCCGCGTGTAACGTGCAACCGCGGCGGAAACGCCGGGGAGTGTTGTGGACAGAATTAATTGTTTCATAACCATGGCATACAAAGTTGTATTTTATTTATAAGCAAGAGTGCTACATCGTTCCAAAACAAGAAATACAAAGTTCATAACATAATTAAACTAGTCTATCTTCGTTTTTAGGCTCTAAGGCACAGGTCCGCCCTAGTATCATGATCATCATCTTATGGAACGGCTCCTGAAAACACATGTGAAAGTAGGTACGTCAGCATAAAAATGCCTGTGAGATACATAGGTTTTGTGAAAATGGGATTCATGACTTGAGTTTTAAATAAATGTTTAATAACAGTCAGTCATGAACCTTGTAATTTGTCTTGCTTTGTAAACCATTAAAAAAACGATAATATCAGATGATATGTATAGATAAGTGTAAGGTTAAACGAGTAACCAAGTAAAATGAGTTGAATAAGATAAGTTGTTTATAAAAATAATGTCTTGTGAAGAGTATTTTATTTGTGTAAAATGTAATGTGTCTAAACTGAAATGACTTGGATAACGCTACGATATGTAATATTATATAAGCATTTATATATAGGAAGTACCAGCGGCGTATCCACCATGTTTGTATCATATTACATACGCCACGTTACTCCAACCATTTACCCAAAACCAACCACCATGTAAATTGTTCATGTATAAATCAATTGTCAAGTGTTACTGTGTAAACCATGTCGAAATGTCTATGTTCAATGTAAACCATCAAGTATGTATATCAATGTCAAAATGTTTATGTTCAATGTAGATCATGTAATGTGTACTCAAAATATATCTTGTATGGTAAGTGAGATGTATCAACTTAAACCATATGTAAAAATGCACAGAACAAGGTGTTGAAGTAAAACATGGTTTAAATCAACGTTATGTTTTGTGGAACAATGCATGCTCTACTGATATAAACATTTATGCGGTAATGTGAAATATGCATACATCCAAGCCTTGAGACTGTGGCGATAAACCCTTAAACAAATTAAAGGTTTATCTAAGTTATGTATATCGAATTCGGTCATTCCTTCCAATCCTATCAAACCCAGGATTTCAGGAACGGGAGTTGTCAATTCCTATGGTACCACTACCTACTAACGAACGGCGTAGCTAATGTTAATGAATGTATTGTTCCATGTTAAACAAACCAAATGTCATACCAAAATGAAGGCATGTGATGTAAGAAATTGTACTAAGTATGCACACAATGGGCATAAATAGCATGAAATGTAATGTGAAACAATGTACTAGTACGCACACAATGGGCATACATAGCATGAAATGTAATGTAAAGCAATGTACTAAGTACGCACACAATGGGCATACATAGCATGAAATGTAATGTAAAGCGATGTACTAAGTACGCACACAATGGGCATACATAGCATGAAATGTAATGTAAAGCGATGTACTAAGTACGCACACAATGGGCATACATAGCATGAAATGTAATGAAATCATGTACTATAATGTACTAACGAACATAGCAGGTATATGATGTGAAAACATGGAAAGCATGAAAGTAACAAGTAGGCACATGTGTTTCACCCCAAAACAGTTTGGAAAACAGTAAAAGAGGGGTTCAATGTACTCACCTGAGATTGCTTTGGAGTTCTTGTATAATAACCAGATAATGCTAGAGATCACGGAATATCAAACGGCACCTAATAGGTAGCTATATTAATATACCGGACCAATATCGGAAGGATCAGATAGTATGCAGGTTCGTAAACCAAACGAGTATGGAGACTCGTGTAACATGGTTTAACAAAGCCTACATACTAAAATGAAACCTAACCTAAGTGCTTACGGCCCATTACAACCCGTTTAGGTAGCTTATGCTATCTTAACGCGTCGTCCGCGTAGAATGCGTTTGGAACGCCTAACATCGTGACCACAAGATATAACCTCGGAAGGTTATAGCTATGGTCACCTAATGTGTTTGGTCAGATCCTAATGATCGACCAAATGGGTCGGGTTCGAAAAGCGAATAAAAGAACGAAAGAATACTTACGGAGGGTCCCCGAATGCTAATCTAGATCAAAATGGCTCAGGTATGAAACAAAGGTTCCAACTTAGAGCTCTTGATCAGATTGTGTGGGTTTTTGCAAGAATGGGGGTGGGGTATTTATAGTATTTCCCGAACCGTTTGGATCGTTTCTTGAAAAACGTGATCGAATCTCGTGCGTACACTTGTCGAAAACTTGTGGTTACTGAAAATGACCCTTAGTGAGCTGAAAGGGCAAGTGAAAACATGTGGATGAGGTTTAATCAGCTGAGATTTGCTGACTAATCGATCTTATCTGATCTGCTAGTCTGATGCGGCCCGCGTGAAGGTGCAGGCCAGACTAATGCGGGCCGCCTGGCCCCGTCTGATCTGCACCACTTGTAGAATTTACAGTTTAGGTCCCTGTTGCGTGTTTAAGCCATTTCCGACATTTCTAAGGCCCGTAAAGCCAACTTTAAGTCCTAAAATGATGCCTAAACATTGTGGACATGAAACATGCTCAAAAATATGTCGGATGTTGGTTCGTTTGGCCGTACGATCGCGATGTTCGGTTAATTACGACGGAATGCGCATAAGCGCGAAAAACGATCCAAATGACGCGACGAATGGATTTTTCTTATGCCAAACACTAAGGCATAATATTAGGATGCTTACATAAATTTTTGGATGTCCGGATGTATTCAGAATGTAAGTTATGCGCGAAAGTGCAAACTTGTGCACTTTTTGACACTTTTAGCCCCTGAATGATCCAAAAGTTTATTTTAGCATACCAAACCCCTCAAAGCCTATTTCTAAGCTATGTAAAGGATATTTATGGTATGTTTAACTTATGGACATGTTCCAGAATGTTCATTACAGTTCAAATTGGCATACTTTCGCAGTTTGTCAAGTTTAGTCCCTATAAGCGAATTAACTTGTTTTTGCCATACCAAAGCCTTCAAAACTTATTTCTAAGTTATGTAAAGGTTATTTAAGGTATGTTGAGTATATGTTGATGTTCCGGAGTATTTGTCGCATTAAACTGAGCATGTTTAAGCACCAGTTAGCGTATAACTCTCTAGAAAGCGATGTAGAGTTTGAAATTGAACAAAAGTCAAAACATGAAAAATGTAAAACACAACCAAACAAACATTGGGATCAAATAACATTGTTTTATTGATAATTGAACTGTTCACAATGATTACAAGCACAAATGTTACAAATACCAACCTCTATAAATACTGAGCTGGTCATTTCATTTGTAACGTTCGTGATTTCAGAGCCAACGTGCTATCCATTTGTCAACTGATCTTTAGGGAGAATCAAGCTGTTATCAAGTCTATATCATTGATTCCGCCTTTGATATGGATTGTAAACTCTTCTGATTGACTCATTCGGGTCATACGACGATCCAACAATAGGAAGCAAAAGAGTGTTATTCTTCTTTAATGAAGTCCTCGACAAAGCCTAGTGAAGCATAGCAATTAAAGATGCGGGCCCAGGATATTGTGGAGGCTTCCTAGCAGGATGTAAAGAAAATTATTCAGGATCAGGATAATCCAGATATCTCGGTGCTCGTAGGAACCAATATCCCTTAGGATATTGAAGACCAATTGACTAATTTTTTGAAATGTAGGATGTCAACATTCGCGTGGAAGCAAGAGGATATGACAGGTATTTCCAAGGATATTATAACACATAAGCTTGGTATAGACAGGTCGTTCAAGCCTGTCCAACAAAAGAGAAGGAAATTTGCTCCGGAGCGAAATGTGATCATCCAAGAGGAAGTTGAAAGACTACTAAAGAGCAGGATGATTAGGGAAGTGAAATTTCCCAAATGGCTGGCGAATGTAGTTATGGTGCAAAAGAAAAACGGGAAATGGAGAGTTTGTGTAGATTACACAGACTTGAACAAAGCTTGTCCCAAAGACCCATTTCCTCTTCCTCATATTGACTCAATGGTGGATGCTACTACCGGCCATGAGATGTTAACCTTCATGGACGCATCCTCAGGATTCCAGCAGATCCAAATGGAACCTTCAGACCAAGAGGATACTGCCTTCATGACACCAACAGGTATTTACTGTTACACTGCTATGCCCTTTGGTTTGAAAAATGTAGGTGCAACATATCAAATATTGGTAAACATGATGTTCAAAGAGAAGCTGGGGGACACTATGGAGGTGTACATCGATGACATGGTAGTAAAATCCAAAAAGGCTGAGGATCATCTCCAGGATATTGAGGGAGCATTTGATATCCTGGACCAATACAACATGAAGCTAAATCCTGCCAAATGCCATTTTGGAGTGGAGGCAGGAAAGTTCCTAGGATACATGGTGACCAAAAGGGGGATAGAAGCGAGCCCGAAGCAAATAAAAGCTATCTTGGATATTAAGTCACCTTCGAATATGAAAGATGTCCACAGGTTAAAGGGCGAGTAGCGGCATTAAACAGATTTATCTCAAGATCCTCGGTGAAGTGCAAGGAGTTTTATGATATCCTGAGGAAGAACAAAAAAATTCGAATAGGGAGAGAAGCATGAAGCAGCCTTGCAGGATTTGACGTAGTATCTCTCGACGGCACCTCTATTAATGAAGCCTGAGGGTGGTGAACCATTATCCTTGTATCTTGTAGTATCAGGGAATGAAGTAAGTGCTATCCTTGTAAAGGATCATGAAGGTCAGCAGTATCTTGTTTATAATGTTAGTAAAAGTTTATTAGATGCTGAAACTAGGTATTCTCATTTAGAGAAATTGATATTAGCCCTAGTTATGGCGTCAACAAAACTTAGACATTATTTTGAAACACATAGAATTCATGTTAAAACTAACTATCTTGTAAAAAATGTGCTTAGGAACCCAGAGATGTCAGGTAGGATGGCTAAGTGGTCAGTAAAATTAAGTGCATATGATCTAGTGTATGAACCTAGAAATGCCATAAAGTCTCAGGCTTTAGCTGACTTTGTGGCTGATTTTAGTAGTGATATTCAAAGTGAAGTAGACCTAGAAGTACAACAGCTAGGAGGAAATTTAGAATCCTGGACATTATACACTGATGGTGCATCTAATGTAAGAGGTGTAGGTTTGGGTATACTACTAAAATCACCACAGGGGGACATATTACCCCAGGCTATTAGATGTGAGTCTCCTACCAATAATAATTAAGCAGAATATGAAGCTTTAATTGTAGGATTAGAATTAGCTAAGAGCGTGAATATCAAGAGTTTGCAAGTATTTGTTGATTCCTTGTTAATTACTAATCATTTTAAAGGGACCTGTGCAATTAAAGGTGAAAAATTGATCGAGTATCTCGAAATCCTCAAGAAATTAGCAGGATAGTTCGATGTTTTTACACTTGAACAGGTATTAAGAGAAGATAATGCTGAAGCTGATGCGTTGGCAAATCTAGGATCATCAGTCAGGATACCGGAAGGAACCCAAATACCAATATTACATGTCCTGTATCCTGCGATAGATTTTCAGGATAAGGAGGTAGTAAGTGTTCAGGATCCCGATGATGAATATCCTGAGAAGGATCCTAAGTCCTGGACGGCTCCGATCATGAGATATCTCAGGGTAGGGCACATTCCAAAGGATGAAAATCCTAAGGCCTTTAGAATGAAGGTATCACGATTCACTGTTATAAATAATGTTTTGTATAAGAAATCTCTTGCAGGACCATATCTAAGGTGCTTGGAGGATCCCGAAACTAAAGAAGTGCTTCAGGATATACACGAAGGGGATTGTGGTAACCATACTGGGGGCAGGTCATTATTCTCGAAAGTATTAAGAACAGGATATTATTGGCCAACGATGAAGAAAGATGCTACAGAATATGCTTGAAGGTGTGATGCATGTCAGAGACATAGTAATATATTACATCAGCCTGCTGAACCACTGTATCCTATTATTTCCCCTTGGCCATTCATGAAGTGGGGAATGGATATAGTAGGAAAATTGCCAAAGGCTCCAGGAGGGAAAGTCTTCATGCTGGCAATGACTGATTATTTCTCTAAATGGGTTGAAGCTGAAGCATTTGTCCAAGTTAGAGACCAAGAAGTAGTATCCTTCATAAAAAGGAATATCCTGACCAGGTTCGGAGTACCACCTGAGATAATTTGTGACAATGGATCTCAGTTTATAAGCAAGAGGACTACTGACTTTTGCAAAGGTTGGGGAATTAAAATGATCACATCCACACCGGTACATCCTCAAGCGAATGGATAAGCAGAATCCTCAAACAAGATAATTGACAACAATTTAAAGAAAAAGGCTTGGAGCTAAGAATGGAAGATGGGTAGAAGAATTACCCTTTGTCCTATGGGCTGATAGAACAACAGTGAAAAATGGGACTGGTCAAACCCCATTTTCCTTAGGATTTGGAGCAGAAGCCATGATCCCGACAGAAATGGTGATACCTACAGCAAGATCCATCCTCAGGGATCCTGAGCAGAATCCTGAAGTCCTTTGTCAGGAATTGGATACTATTGATGAAACAAGAGATGCGGCAAAGCTAAGGATGGCAGCACAGAGGATATCCGGGGCATATAACAAGAATATAAGGTGTGACACCCCAGGAAAATCAGTGAACAATACAGTTTACCTAGCTTCCTCAGTGAGTGCATACCAAATTTCGGGACGAAATTTCCAATTAGTTGGGGATAATGTGACAACTCGAACTCTAGACTTACTCTGTGTAACGTATGTGAATGTATTATGATTATACGAGCCTTGATTTAAATGAATGTTATGCTATTATGTGTTACGTGTGTTGTGTATATAATGTGTTTGTATGTTAAATCGATCGCACAAGGCCTTTGGGCCGCATTACCTACACTTGAGCATTACCCACACTTGAACCTTTAGGGTGGCCCATGTAGGGGTTCGGCCCACCCACATTACACGAATAACACAAGGGATGTAGTAACTTTCACCCACTTTGGCAAATTATCTTCACACACAAAGAAACCCTAGTTCTCTCCCCTAGGCCGACGGCAATCATCTCCCTCTCTCTCTCGAAGCTTGTGATTGGATCACTCTCATCTTATCTCAATCGGTTAGTGTTTGATTGTGTTTTAGTGATTGAATGATGTTATTGTTACATGCATTGATTAGAACGATTAGGATTGATTGTTATGTCGAACAATATGAACCGTATATAGACGATCTTGTGGATCGGTTTTGCATGAGAATAACTTAATAATCGATTCGATGATGCTTGCTAAACTGCTGTGATGTTATGTAGTTCGAATTATAATCATGATGTTCATGAAAGTCGGCTCAAATATGTGCTTCGGGTTATGTGGATTTCTCGGTTACATGTTCATATATCTAGATAGACTATTGTTCATATGAATGTTGTTTATGTTTTAATTAGCTTAGGGTTCATGGGAATTAGATGTTTAATTGCCTTGTTTGATCGAAAAAGCATGAAATAAGAAACTGTTAGTGATTATCGCATTTTTGGAAACTTTGAATAATTTCAACTGATTGCATAATAATCGGCCATTAACTCGGTCGCACAAGACCCCTAGTCGCATAAGGGGTCTGCTCGCACAAGACCTGATCCAGTCATACAAGGGCCAGTCGTACAACAGGTTCCCAGTCGCACAATATGATCTCAGTCGCACAAGAGTTAACAGATCGCACAAGGTCACGGATCTGATTAACTGATTGGGCCTTAAGCCCAATTCTAGTCGCACAACCCAGATCACTCGCACAAGCATACACCAAACGCACAAGTTGACTGTTACATTATTTGGGCCGTACATGTGTTATTTGATTGTTGGGCCGGATGAAATGTTGGGCTGGGCTGCTATAGATCGCACAACATGAACTGGATCGCATTAGATGTTTGTTACTTGTTCTATTTGGGCCGATTGTTATTGGATCACTCACGAATATTAACTGGGCCGGGATTGTGTTATCAGTTTGTTATAGCTTTGGACTTACTTGTTTAAACCGTACAAGTTGTACGTATTGCTTAACAGTCAAACGTTGCCATAATTTATGTGTGACAGTAATGTGTTAACTTGTACGATGTATATGTGCATTTCCTTAGTCAAAACCTGACTTGTATTACAACCATGCTAGGACGTGATTGACCATTTACTAGCTTATCTATACTCTTTGTGTATCTGCCGAGCAAACCAAGGTGAGTTCACACAGCCAAGGCATGGGATTCCCGGGTTGGGAATTGGGTTGGATATGTTGATATTGAAAGAGTTACTCGTACTTACGCATTCACTAGACTATAGACCATCGTCCTCAGGATAGTCAGGACACGTTACGTAAAGCCTACGTAACCCAGTATTTGCCATTTGTCTCCCGGGTCGGGAGGACACGTTACGTAAAGCCTACGTAACCCAATACCTTCTACTGTCTTCCGGGTCGGAAGGACACGCTGCGTAAAGCCTACGTAGCCCCCGCGCGTACCACTGTCCTCGGGGAAGGGCACGTCACGTAAAGCCTACGTGACCCAGTACGTATTCCTGTTCTCGGTAAAGAAGAACACATGGTCGGAAGTTAGTCTAGTAAGTACCACTGATGAGAAGCCCTCATTAGTAAGGATAAACATGGGAAGCCCCCACCGATATTTTAAACACAAGGTTTGGGAAGCCCCCACCTTTAGTACACACTAGTATGGGAAGCCCCCACTAGCTATACTTATGCACTATGTTATGAACTTACCTTCTGTGAACTCGCTCAACTAGTTTGTTGATTATTTGCTGCATGCCTTGCAGGACCTTAGGTATACTTGGAGCTTGCACCAGAGGAGAAGCGGGTCGTTGTGGACAAGAACATGTGAATGCTTATTAAACACTTTTACATTCACACTTTGATACTTATGTTTTGGGTTTTACATTTAATGCTTCCGCTACCTATATAACGTTTGGTTTTGAACATCGGTCGTATCTACTATTATTATTAAATGCTATGTTTGATATGATTGATGGCTTGATCCTGGTCATGTCACGCCTCCAAGCGGTGGTACTCCGCGTGTGGATTTTGGGGGTGTGACAGATTGGTATCAGAGCCATTGGTTATAGAGAACTTGGTTTTAATATGGGAAAACGTTTTTATTAAAACCGGACTATAACCAGAACAGTGCTCTCAACGATCCACAACGACGCTTCGCTCCACGTGCAAGACTCGACATCCTAGGTAATAAGGTTTATGTTTATTGCCTGTTTGCTAGAACTGTTTAGAACTTTGCTCGCATTACGCTTAGATACACAGGATACCATAGCATGAGAATCCCTACGTGCTTACACTTTTCTGTCATCGCCCTATTCGCGAACCATTCTTACTTACGCTACTTGTTACAATGAAGATCATGTCTGGACGAATCAACATGACACAAGCCCAGCTAGAGGCTCTCGTTCAAGCTCAAGTTGTTGCGGCAGTTGCAGCAGCTCAAGCAGGTAGTATATCCTGCAGTATAGGCACACACTAGGATCTTTGGATCCTACATTAACTCTCGTATTTAACTTCGTCCTATTCGTACATAATAGGTCAACACGCGCAGCAGCCTGTCTGCACTTTCAAGAACTTCATGGACTGTCGTCCAAATTCTTTCAGTGGCACCGAGGGGGCAGTGGGACTCCTCCATTGGTTTGAAAAGCTAGAGTCAGTATTCGAAATGTGCGAGTGCCCTGAGGCTCGCAAGGTCAAGTTTGCCACCGGCACCTTGGAAGGAATCGCGCTAACCTGGTGGAACGCGCAGGTGCAAATTCTAGGGTTGGCAGCTGCTAACGCCACCCCATGGAACGATTTCAAGGAACTCATCAAGCATGAGTATTGTACGCGTGAAGATATTCATAAGTTGGAAGACGAGCTGTATAACCTGAAAATGGTTGGATCAGAGATCGAAGCGTATACTAAACGGTCGAATGAACTGGCCGTTCTGTGTCCAACTATGGTAGACCCTCCATACAAGCGCATCGAGATGTATCTCAAGGGGTTGGCACCAGAAATCCAGAGCCACGTTACCTCGGCTAATCTTGACAACATCCAGGAAATCCAGCGTCTCGCTCATCGCATCACCGACCAGGCAGTGGATCAGAATAAACTGCCTAAGCGTGTCAACGCTACTGCTACAGTCACTCCTTCAGCTACTCCTGCTACTACTAGCGAAAGCAAAAGAAAATGGGATGGAGATTCCAGCAGGGGTTCAGCGACTGTTCAGCCACAAGCTCAGCAGCAGAAGATTGACCACTATCAGAGTCCCAGTCAGCAATCCTCTGGTGGTCACAGACAGAGGAGATATCAGGGAAGTCAACCTAAGTGCTACAATTGCCACAGACATCACAATGGCCCGTGTAACAAGGGTCGCTGTCAAAGGTGTCTTAAGATGGGTCACGAGGCCAAAGACTGTAGGAGTCCACGGCCTGCGAATCAGAATCAGCAGCCTCAGCAACCAGCTCCACAAAACCAGCAGCAGCAGCAGCAGCCACAGCGTGGAAACCGGGGATGTTTCCAGTGTGGGGCTGAAGGTCATTACAAACGCGATTGCCCTCAGTTGAACCAGAATCGCAACAACAATAACCAGGGCAACGGGAACAACAACGGTGGGAACAACAACAACAATAATGGCAACGAGGCTAGGGGACGCGCTTTTGTGTTAGGTCGAGGCGACGCAGTGAACGATCCCAATGTGGTTATGGGTAAGTTTCTCCTCGACAATATTTACGTTACTGTTTTGTTTGATTCGGGTGCGGATACAAGCTATATGTCTGTGAAAATGTGTCAACTGCTAAAACGTGCACCAACACTTTTACCCACCAAACATGTAGTAGAGTTAGCTAACGGTAAAAGTCTAGAAGCCACGCACGTAGTTCAGGGTTGTAATCTTATCCTAGCTGGCCAAGCCTTCTCTATTGATCTCATTCCCATAGTTTTGGGTAGCTTCGACGTCGTGATTGGGATGGATTGGTTATCCCAACGCCAAGCAGAAATCTTATGCAGCGAGAAGATAATTCGTATTCCACGTTCTGGTCAAGAACCTCTCCAAGTCCAAGGCGACAAGAGTGGTGCTGTAGTTGGCATCATCTCTTTCTTGAAGGCTCAGAAATGCTTACGTAAGGGTCACACAGCCATTTTGGCTCTTGTTTCAGATGCATCGACGAAGGAAAAGAGACTGGAAGATATACCAGTTGTACGTGACTTTCCTCAGGTGTTTCCTGAAGACTTACCTGGCTTACCGCCTCATCGTCAGGTCGAATTCCAAATCGAGCTCGCTCCAGGAGCAGCACCCATAGCTCGCGCACCATATCGTCTAGCTCCATCAGAATTGGAGGAACTGTCAAAGCAACTGCAAGAGCTCTTGGAAAAGGGTTTCATTCGTCCAAGCTCTTCACCTTGGGGAGCTCCAGTACTTTTCGTGAAAAAGAAAGACGGTACGTTCAGGATGTGCATCGACTACCGTGAACTTAACAAGGTGACGGTGAAGAACCGTTATCCTCTTCCGCGCATCGACGACTTATTCGACCAGTTGCAAGGGTCGTGCTACTATTCGAAGATAGATTTGAGGTCGGGGTACCATCAGCTGAGAGTCCGGGATGAGGACATCTCCAAGACAGCCTTCAGAACTCGTTATGGACACTACGAGTTTCTCGTCATGCCATTTGGGTTAACGAACGCGCCTGCTGTATTTATGGACCTTATGAACAGGGTATGCAAACCCTATCTTGACAAGTTCGTCATAGTATTCATCGACGACATCCTGATTTACTCCAAGAGTCAGGAGGAACACGAGCAGCATCTTCGCCTGATATTGGAACTTCTTCGGAAAGAACAACTGTACGCCAAGCTTTCTAAATGCGACTTCTAGCTTCGTGAAGTCCACTTCTTAGGCCATGTGGTGAACAGGGATGGGATCCATGTCGATCCATCCAAGGTAGACTCGATCAGAAACTGGCCTGCACCGCGTACACCGACAGAAATACGCCAATTCTTGGGTCTGGCAGGTTACTACAGACGGTTTATTAGAGACTTTTCGAAGATTGCTCAGCCGCTTACGTTACTGACACAGAAGGGTGTTACCTATCGCTGGGGAGAGCCCCAGGAGACTGCTTTTAAGTACTTAAAGGATAGACTTTGCAGCGCACCTATCCTCTCTTTGCCAGAGGGCACAGATGACTTCGTGGTTTATTGTGATGCATCCATTCGGGGACTTGGATGTGTGTTAATGCAGCGCGACAAGGTTATTGCTTACGCTTCACGCCAACTTAAGATTCACGAACGGAACTACACGACGCACGATTTAGAGCTGGGAGCTGTTGTTTTCGCACTTAAGATATGGCGACACTACCTGTATGGTACCAGGTGCACGATTTACACCGATCACAGGAGTCTCGAGCATATTCTTAAGCAGAAGGATTTGAACATGCGTCAACGAAGATGGGTTGAATTGCTGAATGACTATGAATGCGCCATCAAGTACCATCCAGGCAAAGCCAATGTTGTGGCTGACGCCCTTAGTCGAAAAGACACTTTACCACGGCGCGTGCGAGCGCTACAGCTTACGATTCAGTCTAGCCTTCCTACACAGATACGAAATGCTCAGATAGAAGCATTGAAGCCCGAAAACGTCAAGGCTGAGGCCTTACGCGGCTCACGTCAGCAAATGGAACAGAAGGCAGACGGCGCCTACTATGTAACGGGGCGTATTTGGGTCCCACTTTATGGCGGTCTACGCGAACTTGTAATGGATGAAGCTCACAAGTCTCGCTACTCGGTACATCCAGGGTCGGATAAAATGTACCACGACATCAGCACTACTTATTGGTGGCCTAGCATGAAGGCCCACATCACTATGTACGTTGGAAAATGCTTGACCTGTGCGAGGGTCAAGGTTGAATATCAGAAACCGGCTGGCCTACTTCAGCAGCCTAAGATACCGCAATGGAAATGGGAAGAAATTTCCATGGATTTCGTTACAGGCCTACCTAGATCCCAGCGTGGGAATGATACCATATGGGTGATCGTGGATCGACTCACCAAGTCTGCACACTTCCTGGCTATAAAGGAAACGGACAAGTTCTCCACTCTCGCAGACGTATATCTTAAAGAAGTTGTTTCGAGGCACGGGGTGCCCACATCCATCATTTCGGATCGCGATGCACGATTCACGTCAGAGCTTTGGCAAGCGATGCATAAGTCATTCGGCTCAAGATTAGACATGAGCACAGCGTACCATCCTCAGACCGATGGGCAGTCTGAGCGAACGATTCAAACACTTGAAGACATGCTTCGGGCATGCGTTATTGATTTCGGCAACGGCTGGGAAAAGCATCTCCCTTTGGTGGAGTTCTCGTATAATAATAGTTATCACACCAGCATCCAAGCCGCTCCATTTGAGGCATTGTACGGGCGTAAATGCCGGTCACCTCTCTGTTGGGCAGAGGTGGGGGATAGTCAGATCACGGGTCCAGAGATTGTAGTGGACGCCACAGAAAAGATTGCACAGATACGACAACGCATGGCGGCAGCACGCGACCGTCAGAAAGCCTACGCGGACAAGCGTAGAAAGCCTTTGGAATTTCAGGTCGGGGACCGGGTATTATTGAAAGTCTCACCGTGGAAGGGTGTGGTACGTTTTGGTAAACGGGGCAAACTGAATCCGCGATACGTCGGACCATTTGAAATCATAGAAAAGATTGGCAAGGTAGCCTACAGATTGAACCTACCAGCTGAACTCGGGGCAGTTCACAATGTCTTTCATGTATCGAACCTAAAGAAGTGCCTATCAGATGAAAACCTCATCATTCCTTTTAAGGAACTCACTATCGACGAGCGGTTGCAGTTCGTCGAGGAACCAGTTGAAATCACGGACCGGGATGTGAAGGTCCTCAAAAACAAGAGAATCCCTCTTGTTCGAGTTCGTTGGAACTCCAAACGTGGCCCAGAGTACACCTGGGAACGCGAAGATAGGATGACAGAAAAGTACCCCCAATTGTTCGCGAACAGTACAACCACTGCTGAGGCTGAAGCTACTACTTCGGAATTTCGGGACGAAATTCCAGAACAACGGGGGGAGGATGTGACACCCCAGGAAAATCAGTGAACAATACAGTTTACCTAGCTTCCTCAGTGAGTGCATACCAAATTTCGGGACGAAATTTCCAATTAGTTGGGGATAATGTGACAACTCGAACTCTAGACTTACTCTGTGTAACGTATGTGAACGTATTATGATTATACGAGCCTTGATTTAAATGAATGTTATGCTATTATGTTTTACGTGTGTTGTGTATATAATGTGTTTGTATGTTAAATCGATCGCACAAGGCCTTTGGGCCGCATTACCTACACTTGAGCATTACCCACACTTGAACCTTTAGGGTGGCCCATGTAGGGGTTCGGCCCACCCACATTACACGAATAACACAAGGGATGTAGTAACTTTCACCCACTTTGGCAAATTATCTTCACACACAAAGAAACCCTAGTTCTCTCCCCTAGGCCGACGGCAATCATCTCCCTCTCTCTCTCGAAGCTTGTGATTGGATCACTCTCATCTTATCTCAATCGGTTAGTGTTTGATTGTGTTTTAGTGATTGAATGATGTTATTGTTACATGCATTGATTAGAACGATTAGGATTGATTGTTATGTCGAACAATATGAACCGTATATAGACGATCTTGTGGATCGGTTTTGCATGAGAATAACTTAATAATCGATTCGATGATGCTTGCTAAACTGCTGTGATGTTATGTAGTTCGAATTATAATCATGATGTTCATGAAAGTCGGCTCAAATATGTGCTTCGGGTTATGTGGATTTCTCGGTTACATGTTCATATATCTAGATACACTATTGTTCATATGAATGTTGTTTATGTTTTAATTAGCTTAGCGTTCATGGGAATTAGATGTTTAATTGCCTTGTTTGATCGAAAAAGCATGAAACAAGAAACTGTTAGTGATTATCGCATTTTTGGAAACTTTGAATAATTTCAACTGATTGCATAATAATCGGCCATTAACTCGGTCGCACAAGACCCCTAGTCGCATAAGGGGTCTGCTCGCACAAGACCTGATCCAGTCATACAAGGGCCAGTCGTACAACAGGTTCCCAGTCGCACAATATGATCTCAGTCGCACAAGAGTTAACAGATCGCACAAGGTCACGGATCTGATTAACTGATTGGGCCTTAAGCCCAATTCTAGTCGCACAACCCAGATCACTCGCACAAGCATACACCAAACGCACAAGTTGACTGTTACATTATTTGGGCCGTACATGTGTTATTTGATTGTTGGGCCGGATGAAATGTTGGGCTGGGCTGCTATAGATCGCACAACATGAACTGGATCGCATTAGATGTTTGTTACTTGTTCTATTTGGGCCGATTGTTATTGGATCACTCACGAATATTAACTGGGCCGGGATTGTGTTATCAGTTTGTTATAGCTTTGGACTTACTTGTTTAAACCGTACAAGTTGTACGTATTGCTTAACAGTCAAACGTTGCCATAATTTATGCGTGACAGTAATGTGTTAACTTGTACGATGTATATGTGCATTTCCTTAGTCAAAACCTGACTTGTATTACAACCATGCTAGGACGTGATTGACCATTTACTAGCTTATCTATACTCTTTGTGTATCTGCCGAGCAAACCAAGGTGAGTTCACACAGCCAAGGCATGGGATTCCTGGGTTGGGAATTGGGTTGGATATGTTGATATTGAAAGAGTTACTCGTACTTACGCATTCACTAGACTATAGACCATCGTCCTCAGGATAGTCAGGACACGTTACGTAAAGCCTACGTAACCCAGTATTTGCCATTTGTCTCCCGGGTCGGGAGGACACGTTACGTAAAGCCTACGTAACCCAATACCTTCTACTGTCTTCCGGGTCGGAAGGACACGCTGCGTAAAGCCTACGTAGCCCCCGCGCGTACCACTGTCCTCGGGGAAGGGCACGTCACGTAAAGCCTACGTGACCCAGTACGTATTCCTGTTCTCGGTAAAGAAGAACACATGGTCGGAAGTTAGTCTAGTAAGTACCACTGATGAGAAGCCCTCATTAGTAAGGATAAACATGGGAAGCCCCCACCGATATTTTAAACACAAGGTTTGGGAAGCCCCCACCTTTAGTACACACTAGTATGGGAAGCCCCCACTAGCTATACTTATGCACTATGTTATGAACTTACCTTCTGTGAACTCGCTCAACTAGTTTGTTGATTATTTGCTGCATGCCTTGCAGGACCTTAGGTATACTTGGAGCTTGCACCAGAGGAGAAGCGGGTCGTTGTGGACAAGAACATGTGAATGCTTATTAAACACTTTTACATTCACACTTTGATACTTATGTTTTGGGTTTTACATTTAATGCTTCCGCTACCTATATAACGTTTGGTTTTGAACATCGGTCGTATCTACTATTATTATTAAATGCTATGTTTGATATGATTGATGGCTTGATCCTGGTCATGTCACGCCTCCAAGCGGTGGTACTCCGCGTGTGGATTTTGGGGGTGTGACATAAGGACTATGAGGTTCTAGGTTGGAGATTGGGTATTGAGAAAGGCTTTTCAGAATACTACTAATCCTGCTGATGGAAAGTTGGCTCCGAAGTGGGAAGGACCCTATGAGATTGAATCAGAATCAGGAAAAGGAGCATATCGACTCAAGAATATGGAGGGGGATATGCTACCAAGATCCTGGAATGCTATACATCTAAAGCTCTATTTCAAGAGAGTTTGTGTAACAACTCTCATTAAAATTTATAATTAGAATGATAATTAGTCAATAAGGAAACCCTAATTGAGACACCCAAGTAATTCTGCACTAACCCTAAAATTTTCGGAACAATCGGAATTAGGATCAGGGCCCCTAAAACTCAGGGGGGTAAAACCCTAATTGATAATTATCTTTAAATTGCGTTGTCTAAACTGAGAATTTTCGAAATAGTTGATTCATCAAGCCTATACCACTGACTAGGCTACTCTACAAATTAGACCGAACCCTTACGGACCGTAAGGGTTATGGCTTACGGTCCGTATGCGAGGCTATTTTCTGGCTATAAATAGCCGACCTTGGGACTTGAATTTGGAAATGAAAATGACGTAAAGTTGCTGTCTGTACGTTGAGTTACATTCGTTATACTACAATTAAACACACACTGTTTCGAATCGCTGCCACAAAACAGGGTAATTACTCGATCGCTATTACGATTCATTTTCCGAGATCAATATATCCAAAGAATGTTTAAGTGCCGCCCACATTGGGTTATACTTTGTCGTTCGTCTTTAAATCGATGGATGTTTAAGTATTGCACTTTGTCGTTCATTGTGAGAATTTGATTTCGTGAGTTATCGTGACTGCTGTATTGATCACTAACCCAGTTTTGTGTGCATTATTATTGAAATTAGGTTAACCAGGCTAAATCATATTCTGTCCGTGTTAAATCGGCAATGTGAGTCATTCTCTTTTTATCGACTGTTTTACAATACTCCAATTTATTTTTCAGAGTTATAAGTTACAGTGATTAAGTTTATGTAATCACCAAATTACAGCCAGTATGTGGGGTATTGTGCACATTACTACAGTTTTAATCACATTAGGTGGGCGAACCTAAAATTAAGTGATATACGTCATTCATTGGGGCAACCAATGGTGATATGACCACAGTCACAGATCCGGTCAAGTGACAAATACTATGGGTAGTTGGTTGATAATAAACATATGTAAAAACTCTTAATACTGTGAATTATAACAAATGTGTCGTTTTCAGTAAACTGGATGATTCACTCAGTATTTCCCCGCTGACAAAACCTTTTTCAAACATGTTTCAGGTGATCTACTGTAATTCAGGAAAAGTGCTGGGAAGCATTTCAAGCTTAAGATAGTGGCTCAGTATAAAATAAAGAAATATGTTTTGAAATAAAGATTTATCAGAAAAATCTTATTATTGTAAATTATCGGGGTTTTATCCTGAGTTGTAAAATAAAATAATCGGGAAAAGTTTTTAGCTTTTTAACGATCCTGATGTTAAAATTTCCGCTGCATAAAATCACATAAATAAATATCACGGGATTTCTGTCCCGCGGCTCCTGAAACGGGTCAAACCGGGTCTGGGGTCGTGACAGAAATAAGGTGGTATCAGAGCCACTGAGTTAAGCTAATTAAGTATTTAATAGATACTTAATTTTTCCTGATTACTATTATGTGATTATGTGTTTTATTAAATTGACTATTTGTTAGTTACAGTATGGGTAAGCAAAAGTTGCAAGATATCTATCTTAAATTAGATAGGTTAGTCTACGAAGAGGGAAGTTCATCCAAAACTAAATTTTCAAAGCTCCCTACAATTCCTGAAGAAGGAATATTTGTGCGAAAAGCACAATATGAGAAACCGCTTTCTCCTAGAAAAAAGAGTATGATTATTAAGAAAAGTAAATAGCAAATCCGAGAAAAGAGGATTAAAAAGGAAACCCAGGAGTTAATCAATAAATCACCTTGGGAAGATAAGCTAGATGAGAAATGGGCAAATTTGTATATGCTAGCCACTGTAGCAGAACATGCAAATCTTTAAATACCCTAAGTCTAGTAATAGCACTTCTCAGTAAATAAATAAATAAATCCGAGTGTGTTCTTTCCTGTTATTTTGTACAAATAGTGTGCAATAAAACTTCGATGTTTATTTGTTAAACTTTGTTCCAAAGTTTTAACTTAGCATTTTGTGCATTTTGCATATATGCTACACAGCATGAGCGAGATATCTGAAGCTTTTCAGAACCTCAATCTTTACCCGGTGAATATAGAAGTCTCCCAAGAGTTTACTGGATACTTTGCTGATGTGGACCAACCTGTAGAATTCCATGCTCCACCGTTGACAAAGCCAAAACGAAAGAAAAAGAAGAATTACGTGTGGGGACATCGTATACGTAGGCAAAAAGCCAGTCCCGAAACTTCCTAAAATAAACAATCCTTTAGAAATAGCAAAAGAAACTGGTAAACAGCCGGAAATGGAAACTGAAGTCGAGAAAGATTCTAGGCAAATGGAGATACAGTTTGAGAAATATTCTCAAGAAATAGAAATAGAAGTAGGGCAAGGTTCTAGGCCAACACAGATAGAAATCGGAGAGAGCTCCAATCAAAACCAAAACCAGGAAATAACTTTTCAGGATAAAATAGATTTTCTATTGGCAAACTGTGAAACTATTCAGCCTGTCAATACAAATGTTTTTACCTATCCTAGTGAAAATCCACTCCCTATGAATTTTGCACCAGCAATCCCAGAACTAATAGTCCACGCTCAACCTATAGAAATGGAAGAATGGTGGACGAATGATTGGCAATTTCAAAATATTGTCAACGACCCTTATTCCTTCCTTCCACAATTCGATCCAGAACCCCTACCTAATCCACCAATGAGCACTGAGAATATGGCTGAACTTCGCCATTTCGGTGAAGAATTGATGGATGCAGGGAATAGAATTAGGGAGATAGGGGGACAGATTGCTTGGAAGTATGATGAAAGGGAAATGCGTTTTTAGAACAACAAATGGTGAGGGATAGGAAGGTGGAAAAAGTTATAGTTGTGTAATAGTATAGTAAATAATGAAATCAGTCTGTAACATAACTCCAAATAAAACTTTGTAAAATATCTGTGTGTAGTGATGCATACTATAACGGATATGAAATGGAATCGAGAAATCGATAGTTTTGACTATACGTGTATTATAAATTGTTTGATTGTTTATGTATGATTACTATTTATCAAATACTAATAAAAATTATTATATCATCAGATGGCAAATAGTGGTAATGAACCAGTAAATGAGGTTAATCAGTCGGAGCAACATCCAGGGGATCAATATATGACTAGACAAGATATTGAAAATATTGTTGCTCAAGGGATAGCCAATGCTATTCCAGCATTTGTTGCTGCTGTAAAAAGTCCAATCGAACCGCAACATATCATTCCTAGTAAACGTACTACTGAAGATAACTTCAGCCAATGCTATTCCAGCACACGCCGCTCCCTAAGAAACAGAAAGCTGCAACACCTGGTTGCACTTTCAAAGAATTCCTTGCTTGTAAACCCACTGAATTTGCAGGCAATGAAGGGGCAACTGCATCACTGCGTTGGTTAGAGAAAACCGAAGCAGTAATTGCAATAAGTAAGTGTGCCAAAGATGATCAAGTCATGTACGCATCAAATCTGTTTAAAGAATGAGCACTTGAATGGTGGAACACTGTGTTACAAGCTGAAGGAAGAAATAGGGCTTATGCTATGTCTTGGGAAGAATTTAATAATCTCGTAGAAAGAAAATTTTGTCCTGAGTATGAAAAGGAACAAATGGCAAACAAGTTCTTAACTCATCGGATATTAGGTGTGGATTGTCGTGGTTATACTTCGACATTCTTCGAATATGCTAGAGTGGTACCTAACCTGGCTTCGCCAGAACCGGTACTCATTTCTCGCTATATTTGGGGATTAATTAGCGAAATTCGCAATATCGTTAAGGCTGCGAGACCTCGCACTATTGACGATGCAGTAGAATTAGCTAACACCCTAACCGATGAACTGATACGCACAAGAGATGAAGACAGGAAGAAGGAATTAGCTCAGAAAATTACCCAAGGATTTAAGGTGGGTAATAATAGTAATTTCAAAAAGAGAGGAACAGGGCAATCCTCAACTCTGCCATTCTGCAAAATTTGCAAAAAGAAACATTTTGGAAAATGTAACAACTGTCAATAAAACTGGTAATTAGGATAATAATTATCCAATAAGAAAACCCTAATTAAGACACCCAAGTAATTTGGCATAAACCCTGAAATTTCCAGAATAATCAGGATCAGGGCCCCTAAAACTCGAAGGGGGCTAACCCTAATTGATAATTATCTAAAGTTAAACGTTGCTAGGAGCTGATTGGTTGAAATTATTGAATCACCTAAGCTACAACCGAACTCAGCTAGGCTAGGAAATATGTTGCGTCCTTTACGGACCGTAAAGGTTGGTCCTTACGGACCGTAAGCAGACCAGGTTCCCTTACGGACCGTAAGGGGTTAGGCATACGGTCCGTAAGCGAGTCGAAATTTCTGCTATAAATAGCCGACCTTGGCATGTAAACTGGAGACTTAAAACGACGTGAAAACTCTGTGTATACGTCGAGTTACATGCAATTCAGTCCACAACACACACACAATCACGAGACGCTGCCGCAATCAGGGTAATAACTCGATCGCTATTACGATTCAACGTCCGATCGATTATAACTATCCAACGATAATCCGGGTGCTGCTCAATTGAGCTTGTACTTTGATTATTCGTCGTGATTTTGACTTGAATATTAGAGTGCTGTTCGAATTCGGACTATGCTCTGTTATTCGTTGTGAATCCGATTGAATTATCGAGTATTGCACTGATTAATCGTTGTGAGGGTTTAATCTCGTGAATTGACGTAACTGCTGTATTAGTTACTAACCTGCCTGTGTGTGCATTGTGTTAAACTAGGTGTAATCAAGGCTAATCAGTAGGCATTATCTATTTGCTCGTTAATCTACAAAAGTGAGTCATTCTCCTTTTTAAAATTATTTTCTCACCGTTTGTGAGTAAGTATTACAATACCTCAAATTATTTTCAAGGTTATAATTACAGGGATTAAGTCTTTGTAATCACCAAATTACAGCTGGTATGTGGGGTATTGTGCACATTACTATTTTTATCACTCTATGTGAGTGAGTATTACTCTATGTAAGTGATTATTACTCTGTGTGAGTAAACCGTCACTATTGGGGCGACGGGACCCAATAGTGGTATGACCACAGTCACAGATCCGGTCGAGTGACAAATACCCATTCTTGATAATTGGTTGATAGAAACATTGTAATCGCTCTTAATACTGTGAAATTATAACTAACGGGTCATTTTAAGAAAATGGAATGATTCACTCAGTATTTCCCCGCTGACAAAACCTTTTTCAAACATGTTTCAGGTGATCTGTGTGATCCAGGAAAAGTGCAATAAAGCACTATCAAGCTCAGGAAAGTGGCTCATTGTAAATAAATAAAACATGTTTTGGAAAAATAAAGATTTCTGTGTGAAATCAACTTATTGTAAATTTTGGGATTTATTCCTTAAACTTTGTGTAATATACTAAACAAGTATTTTCCGGTGAAAAGATCCTGTTAATCAAAGACTTCCGCTGTCGCATTAAATAAATACCACAAGTACCACGGGAACTGCCTCGCGGCCTCCGACTCCGTCCAGGGTGGGTCGGGGAGCCGTGACAGTTGAAGGTGGTATCAGAGCTAAGAATTAATAAATATCGAGCCACTGATCGAGCCACTGATTAAGCCTAATACTAAATTACGTATTTGACAGAATACTTAAATTTACTAAGTTGTTATTTTGTGATTATATGTTTTATTAACTGATTATTTGTTAGTTACAGTATGGGTAAGCAAAAGCTGTCTGCTATCTACCACAAACTAGATGTTGCATCTTCTTCTAAAAACCCAGTAAACCTAGAAGAAGGAATCTTTGTCCGCAAGGCAAACTATGAGAATCCTCTTTCCCCAGAGAAAAGGGATTCGATACTTAAAAAGAGTCAGGAGAAGAAGAAACCCCGAACCAAGAGAGTTAGGTTTAACCCAGAAGTCCAAGAGTTGGGTAATAGTACACCTTGGGAAGATAAAATAGACGGGAAATGGGCAAATCTCTATATGCTAGCTACTGTAGCAGAAAATGCCAACCTATAAATATCTGATAAAAGAAATCACCACCCAGTAAATAAATAAAATCCCAGTGTGTTTATTTCCGTTATTTCTGTACAAAAGTAATATGCGATAAAAACTTCAGTGTTTGTTTGTTAAACTTTGTTCCAAAGTTGTAACATTGCATTTTTGCATATATGCTATGCAGCATGAATGAGATGTCGGAAGCATTCCAGAATCTCAACTTATATCCAGTGCCTATCGAAGTCTCTCACGACTTTACTGGTTACATTGCTGACATAGAAGAACCTGTGGAATTCAAAGCTCCACCGCTGGAAAAAGCCAAACCTAAAAAGAAGAGAAGATACGTAGGGTGGAGGAAAGTACGCCGTAGGAAACCTGCCACTAGGAGACTCCCTAAAATAGAAAATCCTGTGATCGTGAGCAAGGGAAAGGAAATAGAAACTGGAGAAAGTTCGAAACCACTCGAAAAGGAAATAGGAATAGATCTGAAACAAAAGGGAATAGAGATTGGCGAAAGTTCTAAACAGCCAGAAGAACTTACGTTCCAAGATGAAATAGACCGACTATTAGGAAACTGTGAGGTCATAAGCCCAATCCGCACTAATCTGTATCCTTATCCGGCTACAGTCCAATTTCCTTTAACAGTAGCACCGGCTATTCCCGAACCTTTAATCCATACCCAACCACTAGGGGAACTGGAAGAATGGTGGACAAACGACTGGCAATTCCAAAACATAGTCAACAGTCCTTATAGCTTTCTTCCACAATTTGACCCAGAACCACTCCCGAATCCTCCCATGAGTAATGAAAACCTAGCTGAACTCCGTCAGTTCGGTGAAGAACTAATAGGTACAGGTAATAGGATCAGGGAAATGGGGGAGCATCTAACTTGGAAGTACGATGAGAGGGAGCATCGTTACTAGAACCGTCAGTTAAACCACAGAAAGTCGTATTGTATGATAGAAACTTAAAATTCTGTAAAATGGGCAATAAAACTCTGTAAAATACGGTGTGTATGGATGCATATACAATATACCATAACAAAGTAAAAGTCGAGAAATCGACAATTTTGGTTATGCTAGTATGTTGTGATAATCTATGTGTTTATCTATGTGAATTTTATCATTGATAAGTTAGACACTAATAATTTTTGCCAATTAGCAGATGGAAAACGCTAACAATGAACCAATTAATGAAGTAAATCAATCTGAGCAAGAACAGGAAGATCAATATATAACTCGACAAGATATCGAGCACTTTATCGCCCAAGGGATAGCTCATGCTATTCCAGAAATTGTGGCTGCTGTTCAGAAACCTGCCAAACCACAATTAATTCCTAGTAAACGTATTCCAGAAGATAACGGCAGTAACAGCATAAATGGAGGCGGCAATCATGACAATCATGACCCGCAACAGGCCCCACTCCCTAAAAGAATAAAAGCTGCAACGCCTGGTTGCACATACAAAGAATTTCTTGCTTGCAAACCCGCTAAATTTGCAGGTAACGAAGGGGCAACTGCAACACTGCGTTGGTTAGAGAAAACCGAAGCAGTAATCGCAATAAGCAAATGTGCCGAAGAGGATCAAGTGATGTATGCATCAAATCTGTTCAAGGAAGGAGCACTAGAATGGTGGAATACGGTCCTCCAGGCAAAAGGAAGAAGGATAGCCTATGCCATGAGTTGGGAAGAATTTAAGAATCTTGTAGAAAGAAAATTCTGTCCCAAATACGAGAAGGAACAAATGGCAAACAAGTTCCTGAGTCATCGTATGCTAGGTGTAGATTGTCGGGGCTATACTTCGACATTCTTTAAATACGCAAGGATAGTGCCATCACTGGCTTCGCCAGAACCGGTACTTATTTTCGTTACATCTGGGGGTTAATTAGTGAGATCCGAAACATCGTTAAAGCTGCGAGACCTCGTACTATTGACGATGCTGTAGAATTAGCTAATACCCTAACAGATGAATTGGTACGTACAAGAGAGGAAGATCGCAAGAAAGAATTAGCTCAAAAGATTACCCAAGGATTTCGTGTGGGTAATACCAAGAAAAGAGGAACTGGGATATCCTCATCATCTCCGTTCTGTAAAATTTGCAAAAAGAAGCATTATGGACAATGCAATATGGTTTGCAATTTTTGCAAAATGAAAGGACATCGGGAAGAAGACTGCAGGAAGAAAACAAGAATTTGTTATAATTGCAGAGAAAGAGGTCATTTTCAATTTGAATGTCCTAAATTAGCTAAACCTGTAGTTAACCAAGCCAAACCAGCTGAAGGAACAACTAAGAGAAATGCGCGAGCATTCCAGCTAACCACTCAAGAGGCCGAACTCATTCCAGATGTGATAGCTGGTACGTTCTTAGTTCACAACGTATTTGCAAAAGTATTATTTGACTCTGGTGCGAACCAAAGTTTTATAAATACTTTATTTTGCCAAGATCTTAATTTACCTTTAACCACTCTTAGGCAAATCTTCACAGTAGAAACCGCAGAAGGAAATTCTGTGAAAATAGATAAAATCTGGCAAGAAGGAAAAATAGAATTATTAGGCCATAAGTTTTCTGCAAATTTGTTACCAATGAATTTAGCAGGATTCGATGTAGTGTTAGGAATGGATTGGTTAATAGCCAACCATGCATGAATCCTATGTGACAAAAATGCTGTAGAAATTCAAACACCTACAGGAGAAGTAATTTTAATTACTGGAGATAAACCTCGAAAGCCACTGAAATTCATTTCTGTAATGAAATTGGCTAGTTATTCGAGAAAGCAGGAAATGGTGTATATGATTTCAGTAATCATTAACACTAAAGATAAGGAACTTCAGGACATTCCGGTAGTGTTAGAATACCCAGACGTTTTTCCAGAAGAATTACCTGGATTACCACCTGATAGAGAAGTAGAGTTTAGAATTCATTTAATTCCAGGTACTGCACCAATAGCTAAAGCACCCTATAGATTAGCACCTACTGAAATGTTAGAATTGAAAAAGCAATTAGAAGAATTATTAAGCAAAGGATTCATACAACCTAGTTCATCCCCTTGGGGTGCACCAGTGTTGTTTGTGAAAAAGAAAGATGGATCGATGAGAATGTGTATCGATTATAGGGAACTGAATAAGGTTACAATTAAGAATCGATACCCATTACCTAGGATTGATGATCTTTTCGATCAATTACAAGGAGCTAGGTATTTCTCTAAGATAGATTTAAGATCCGGATACCATCACTTGAAAGTACAAGAAGAGGACATACCTAAAACTGCTTTCAGAACTAGGTATGGTCATTATGAGTTTACAGTCATGCCCTTTGGATTAACGAATGCCCCAGCAGCATTCATGGACATGATGAATCGGATTTGTAAACCATACTTGGATAAATTTGTAATCGTTTTCATCGACGATATACTTATTTACTCCAAAAGCCAAAAAGAACATTGTGAGCAGTTACACGTTCTTTTAACTTTGTTAAGAAAAGAAAGGCTTTATGCCAAATTTTCGAAATGTGAATTTTGGCTGCAAGAAGTACAATTTTTAGGACATGTGATAAATCCCGAAGGTATCCATGTAGATCCTGCTAAGATAGAAGCAATTACGAAGTGGAAAGTTCCACAAACAGCAATAGAGATAAGAAGCTTTCTAGGCTTAGCTGGATACTATAGACGATTTATCAAAGATTTTTCTACAATAGTCGTTCCTTTAACTAAGTTAACCTGTAAAACTGCTAAGTTTGAATGGGGACCTAGACAAGAAGAAGCTTTTAAGATTTTAAAGCATAGGTTGACAAATGCACCAATCTTAGCTTTACCCGAAGGAACAGAAGACTTTGAAGTATATTGTGATGCTTCAAAATTAGGATATGGATGTGTGTTGATGCAACGCAAGAAGGTAATTGCGTATGCTTCTAGACAATTGAAAAAGCACGAAGAGAATTATACGACTCATGATCTAGAATTAGGAGCCATAATCTTTGCTCTCAAGATCTAGAGACATTATCTGTACGGAAGTAAGTTTACTGTCTATACAGATCATAAAAGTTTAAAATATATATTTGGGCAAAAAGAATTAAACATGAGGCAAAGAAGATGGATGGAGATGCTGAGCGACTACGACTGTGATATTCAATATCACGAAGGAAAGGCAAATGTAGTTGCAGATGCCTTAAGTCGTAAGTATCATGAAAACCAGAAACGAGTCCGTGTTCTTAGATTAAATCTACAAGTAGATTTAATGGCACAAATCAAGGAAATTCAGAAAACAGCAATCAAAGATGATGCTGAAGGAATGAAAGGTTACCTAAAAGAACTAGAACAAGGAAAAGATGGAATTTGGAGATTCCATAAGAAGCGAATTTGGGTACCTAAGCAAGGAGAGTTAAGAAATAAGATTTTAGAAGAAGCTCATAAATCTAGGTATACCATACACCCAGGAAACAATAAGATGTACCAAGATTTAAGAAATCATTTCTGGTGGATAGGAATGAAAAAGGATATAGCCGAATACGTATCCAAATGTTTAACTTGTTCACAAGTTAAGGCTGAGCACCAGAAACCTTCAGGACTACTCCAACAGTTAGAAATGCCTGTATGGAAATGGGAACTCATAACAATGGATTTTGTTACTAAGTTACCCAGAACCAGAAAAGGTAATGATGCTATTTGGGTAATTATCGATCGATTAACCAAATCAGCTCACTTCCTACCAATGAAAGAAACCTTTAGCATGGAAAGGTTAGCACAACTGTACGTGGACGAAGTAGTATCCCTACATGGAGTCCCACTCTCCATTGTATCGGATAGAGATAGTCGATTTACTTCTCATTTCTGGAAAAGTTTTCAGAAAGCAATGGGAACTCGACTAAATCTAAGTACTGCTTATCATCCACAAACAGACGGACAGAGTGAAAGGACAATACAAACTCTAGAAGACATGCTCCGGGCATGTGTAATTGACTTTGGTGGTAATTGGGATAGCCATTTGCCATTAATAGAATTCTCCTATAACAATAGTTATCATTCAAGCATCGAAGCTGCACCATTCGAAGCACTGTATGGACGCAAATGCAGAACTCCAGTATGCTGGGCAGAAATCGGAGAAAGTCAATTATCAGGTCCTGAAATAGTACAAGAAACTACTGACAAGATAACCCAGATCAAGGAAAGACTGAAAACAGCTCGAGATCGTCAGAAGAGCTATGCAGATAATCGTCGCAAACCTTTAGAATTTCAAATCGGTGATAAAGTGCTTTTGAAAGTATCTCCTTGGAAAGGAGTAGTACGATTCGGTAAGAAAGGAAAGCTAAGTCCAAGGTACGTTGGACCATTCCCAGTGATTCAACGAATCGGACCAGTTGCTTATCGTTTACAACTACCAGAAGAATTGGCTGGAGTACATGATGTATTTCATGTATCCAATCTCAAGAAATGTTTAGCAGACGAATCCCTGGTAGTACCTCTTCAAGATATAGAGGTAAATGAAAATTTGAAATTCATAGAAAAACCATTAGCGATCGAAGATCGAAAAGTCAAATTCCTCAAGCATAAAAGACTGGTATTGATTAAAGTCAAGTGGAATTCAAAGAGAGGGCCAGAATACACTTGGGAGCTGGAATCAGAAATGAAGCGAAAATATCCTCATCTGTTCCAGTAAATCTCGAGGACGAGATTTTTCTTAAGGTGGGAGGATGTAACAACTGTCAATAAAACCGGTAATTAGGATAATAATTATCCAATAAGAAAACCCTAATTAAGACACCCAAGTAATTTGGCATAAACCCTGAAATTTCCAGAATAATCGGAATCAGGATCAGGGCCCCTAAAACTCGAAGGGGGCTAACCCTAATTGATAATTATCTAAAGTTAAACGTTGCTAAGGGGTTAGGCATACGGTCCGTAAGCGAGTCGAAATTTCTGCTATAAATAGCCGACCTTGGCATGTAAACTGTAGACTTAAAACGACGTGAAAACTCTGTGTATACGTCGAGTTACATGCAATTCAGTCCACAACACACACACAGTCACGAGACGCTGCCGCAATCAGGGTAATAACTCGATCGCTATTACGATTCAACGTCCGATCGATTATAACTATCCAACGATAATCCGGGTGCTGCTCAATTGAGCTTGTACTTTGATTATTCGTCGTGATTTTGACTTGAATATTAGAGTGCTGTTCGAATTCGGACTATGCTCTGTTATTCGTTGTGAATCCGATTGAATTATCGAGTATTGCACTGATTAATCGTTGTGAGGGTTTAATCTCGTGAATTGACGTAACTGCTGTATTAGTTACTAACCTGCCTGTGTGTGCATTGTGTTAAACTAGGTGTAATCAAGGCTAATCAGTAGGCATTATCTATTTGCTCGTTAATCTACAAAAGTGAGTCATTCTCCTTTTTAAAATTATTTTCTCACCGTTTGTGAGTAAGTATTACAATACCTCAAATTATTTTCAAGGTTATAATTACAGGGATTAAGTCTTTGTAATCACCAAATTACAGCTGGTATGTGGGGTATTGTGCACATTACTATTTTTATCACTCTATGTGAGTGAGTATTACTCTATGTAAGTGATTATTACTCTGTGTGAGTAAACCGTCACTATTGGGGCGACGGGACCCAATAGTGGTATGACCACAGTCACAGATCCGGTCGAGTGACAAATACCCATTCTTGATAATTGGTTGATAGAAACATTGTAATCGCTCTTAATACTGTGAAATTATAACTAACGGGTCATTTTAAGAAAATGGAATGATTCACTCAGTATTTCCCCGCTGACAAAACCTTTTTCAAACATGTCTCAGGTGATCTGTGTGATCCAGGAAAAGTGCAATAAAGCACTATCAAGCTCAGGAAAGTGGCTCATTGTAAATAAATAAAACATGTTTTGGAAAATAAAGATTTCTGTGTGAAATCAACTTATTGTAAATTTTGGGATTTATTCCTTAAACTTTGTGTAATATACTAAACAAGTATTTTCCGGTGAAAAGATCCTGTTAATCAAAGACTTCCGCTGTCGCATTAAATAAATACCACAAGTACCACGGGAACTGCCTCGCGGCCTCCGACTCCGTCCAGGGTGGGTCGGGGAGCCGTGACAGAAAATGTAACAAACTTTGCAGTTTTTGCAAAACGATAGGACATCGTGAAGAAAACTGCAGAAAGAAATCCATAATTTGTTACAATTGTGGAGAAGCCGGACACTTCAAAACAGAATGTCCTAAGTTAGCCAACCCAATAGACAACAAACCCAAGGCAGCCGAAGGAGCTACTAAGAAGAATGCCAGAGCATTTCAGCTAACCACACAAGAAGCAGAGCTCATTCCGGATGTCATAGCCGGTACGTTTTTAGTTCACAACGTTTATGCAAAAGTATTATTTGACTCTGGTGCAAACCAAAGTTTTATAAATACTTCATTTTGTCAAGCTCTTAAGTTACCCTTAACTACTGTTAGGCAGATTTTTACAGTCGAAACCGCAGATGGGAATTCAGTAAAAATCAATCAGGTTTTGCAAAAAGTAGAAATAGAACTCTCAGGTCATAAATTTGTTGCAAACCTATTGCCTATGAAATTAGCTGAGTTCGATGTTGTGTTAGGAATGGATTGGTTAATAGCCAACCATGCTCAAATCATTTGTGATAGAAACTCTATAGAAATTCAATCACCTACTGGGAAAGTAATCATGATTACAGGAGATAAACCTCGAAAGCCGCTAAAGTTCATATCAGTAATGAAAGTTGCTAATTATGAACGGAAACAAGGAATAGTATATATGATTTCAGTAATCATTTGTACTAAAGGAAAAGAACTTAAGGAAATTCCTGTAGTCTCAGAATACCCAGATGTATTTCCGGAAGATTTACCTGGGTTACCACCAGATAGGGAGGTAGAATTTAGGATTCATCTAATTCCAGGAACTACACCGATAGCCAAGGCACCCTATCGATTAGCTCCTACCGAAATGTTAGAATTAAAGAAGCAATTAGATGAATTACTAAGCAAAGGATTTATACAACCTAGTTCATCCCCTTGGGGTGCACCAGTGTTGTTTGTGAAAAAGAAAGATGGATCGATGAGAATGTGTATCGATTATAGAGAATTGAATAAGGTAACAATTAAGAATCGATACCCATTACCTAGGATTGATGATCTTTTCGATCAATTACAAGGTGCTAAATATTTTTCTAAGATAGATTTGCGCTCCGGATATCATCAATTAAAGGTTCAAGAAGAAGACATACCTAAAACTACTTTTAGAACTAGGTATGGACATTATGAGTTTACGGTCATGCCCTTTGGATTAACTAATGCACCTGCAGCATTTATGGACATGATGAACAGGATCTGTAAACCATATTTGGATAAATTTGTAATTGTTTTCATAGACGATATACTTATTTATTCAAAAACTCAGGTCGAACATTGTCAGCACTTGCATGCACTCTTAACTTTGTTAAGAAAAGAAAAGTTGTACGCTAAATTCTCGAAATGTGAATTTTGGCTACAAGAAGTGCAATTTTTAGGACACCTGGTGAATCACGAAGGTATTCACGTAGATCCTGCTAAGATAGAAGCAATTACCAATTGGAAGGTTCCGCAAACTGCAATGGAAATTAGAAGTTTTATAGGTTTAGCCGGGTATTATAGACGGTTTATTAAGGATTTTTCCAAAATAGTTGTACCATTAACTAAGCTAACCTGTAAAGCCACTAAGTTTGAGTGGGACCTAAACAAGAAGAAGCCTTCAGAATCTTAAAGCAGAAATTAACCAAAGCTCCAATCTTAGCCTTACCAGAAGGAACAAAAGATTTTGAGGTATATTGTGATGCTTCAAAATTAGGATACGGATGTGTGTTAATGCAACGCAAGAAGGTAATTGTGTATGCTTCCAGACAATTGAAAAAGCATGAAGAAAACTATACGACTCATGATTTAGAATTAGGAGCTATAGTTTTTGCCCTTAAGATATGGAGACATTATCTGTATGGAAGTAAGTTTACTAATTATACAGATCATAAGAGTTTAAGGTATATATTTGGGCAAAAAGAGTTAAACATGAGACAAAGAAGATGGATGGAAATCCTGAGTGATTACGACTGTGATATTCAGTATCACGAAGGAAAGGCAAACGTGGTCGCAGACGCCTTAAGTCGTAAGTATCATGAGAAGCAAAGGCAAGTCCGTGCCCTTAGAATAAATCTACAAATAGATTTAATGGAACAATTAAAGGAAATTCAGGAATCGGCAATCAAGGACGATGCCGAAGGAATGAAAGGTTACCAAAAAGAATTGGAACAAGGAAATGATGGAATTTGGAAATTCCACAAAAGCAGAATTTGGGTACCTAAACAGGGAAATTTAAGGTCAAATATTTTAGACGAAGCTCATAAATCTAGGTATACTGTACATCCAGGAAACAATAAGATGTACCAAGATTTAAGAAAAAATTTCTGGTGGATAGGAATGAAGAAGGATATAACCGAATACGTATCTAAGTGTCTAACTTGTTCACAAGTTAAAGCCGAACATCAGAAACCTTCAGGTCTGCTACAACAGTTAGAAATGCCTGTATGGAAATGAGAACTCATAACAATGGACTTTGTTACTAAGTTACCCAAAACCAGAAAAGGTAATGATGCCATTTGGGTGATCGTAGACCGATTAACCAAATCTGCTCATTTTCTACCAATAAAGGAAACCTTTAATATGGAAAGGTTGGCCAAGTTGTACGTAGATGAAATAGTATCCTTACATGGAGTTCCACTCTCCATTGTATCAGATAGAGATAGTCATTTCACTTCCCGTTTCTGGACAAGTTTCCAAGAATCAATGGGAACCCGACTCAATTTAAGTACTGCATATCATCCACAAACAGACGGACAAAGTGAAAGGACGATCCAAACCCTAGAAGACATGCTCCGAGCATGTGTAATTGACTTTGGTGGTAATTGGGATAACCATTTACCATTAATCGAATTCTCCTATAATAATAGTTATCACTCAAGCATTGAAGCCGCTCCATTCGAAGCACTGTATGGACGCAAGTGCAGAACTCCTGTATGTTGGGCGGAAATAGGAGAAAGTCAATTATCAGGTCCAGAAATCGTGCAAGAAACCACAGACAAGATAACTCAAATCAAGGAAAGATTGAAAACAGCCAGAGATCGCCAGAAAAGCTATGCAGACAATCGTCGCAAGCCACTAGAATTCCAGATAGGAGACAAAGTACTATTGAAAGTATCTCCTTGGAAAGGAGTAGTACGATTCAGTAAGAAAGGAAAACTGAGTCCAAGATATGTTGGACCATTTCCAGTGATTCAACGAATAGGACCAGTTGCTTATCGCTTACAACTACCAGAAGAACTAGCTAGAGTACATGATGTATTTCATGTATCCAATCTCAAGAAATGCCTATCAGACGAATCCCTGGTAGTACCTCTTCAAGATGTGGAGGTAAATGAAAAGCTGAAATTCATAGAGAAACCTTTACAAATAGAAGATAAGAAAATCAAGTTTCTCAAACACAAGCGACTAGTACTGGTGAAAGTCAAATGGAATTCAAAGAGAGGACCAGAATATACTTGGGAACTGGAGTCAGAAATAAAGTGGAAATACCCTCATCTATTTCAATGAATCTCGAGGACGAGATTTTTCTTAAGGTGGGGAGGATGTAACAACTCTCATTAAAATTTATAATTAGAATGATAATTAGTCAATAAGGAAACCCTAACTGAGACACCCAAGTAATTCTGCACTAACCCTAAAATTTTCGGAACAATCGGAATTAGGATCAGGGCCCCTAAAACTCAGGGGGGGTAAAACCCTAATTGATAATTATCTTTGAATTGCGTTGTCTAAACTGAGAATTTTTGAAATAGTTGATTCATCAAGCCTGTACCACTGACTAGGCTACTCTACAAATTAGACCGAACCCTTACGAACCGTAAGGGTTATGGCTTACGGTCCGTAAGCGAGGCTATTTTCTGGCTATAAATAGCCGCCCTTGGGACTTGAATTTGGAAATGTAAACGACGTAAAGTTGCTGTCTGTACGTTGAGTTACAGTCGTTATACTACAATTAAACACACACTGTTTCGAATCGCTGCCACAAAACAGGATAATTACTCGATCGCTATTACGATTCATTTTCCGAGATCAATATATCCAAAGAATGTTTAAGTGCCGCCCACATTGGGTTATACTTTGTCGTTCGTCGTTAAATCGATGGATGTTTAAGTATTGCACTTTGTCGTTCATTGTGAGAATTTGATTTCGTGAGTTATCGTGACTGCTGTATTGATCACTAACCCAGTTTTGTGTGCATTATTATTGAAATTAGGTTAACCAGGCTAAATCATATTCTGTCCGTGTTAAATCGGCAATGTGAGTCATTCTCTTTTTATCAACTGTTTTACAGTACTCCAATTTATTTTTCAGAGTTATAAGTTATAGTGATTAAGTTTATGTAATCACCAAATTACAGCCAGTATGTGGGGTATTGTGCACATTACTACAGTTTTAATTACATTAGGTGGGCGAACCTAAAATTAAGTGATATACGTCATTCATTGGGGCAGCCAATGGTGATATGACCACAGTCACAGATCCGGTCGAGTGACAAATACTGTGGGTAGTTGGTTGATAATAAACATATGTAAAAACTCTTAATACTGTGAATTATAACAAATGTGTCGTTTTCAGTAAACTGAATGATTCACTCAGTATTTCCCCGCTGACAAAACCTTTTTCAAACATGTTTCAGGTGATCTACTGTAATTCAGGAAAAGTGCTGGGAAGCATTTCAAGCTTAAGATAGTGCCTCAGTATAAAATAAAGAAATATGTTTTGAAATAAAGATTTATCAGAAAAATCTTATTATTGTAAATTATCGGGGTTTTATCCTGAGTTGTAAAATAAAATAATCGGGAAAAGTTTTTAGCTTTATAACGATCCTGATGTTAAAATTTCCACTGCATAAAATCACATAAATAAATATCACGGGATTTCTGTCCCGCGGCTCCTGAAACGGGTCAAACCGGGTCTAGGGTCGTGACAGTTTGGAATTTAGTTTCTAACTCAGGATGGTATGAATTTTATCTTTGTTGATATATATTTGATATTTATTCTTTTGAACCCAATACTGACTTAAGCATCAGAGGGGTGTTAGCCAGGCTAACACCCACCTTAGCTTTTGGTTGTTTTGCAGTATATGCTTCGGGATATAGCTTCAGGATACACACTCAGGATACTTCGAAAGACTAGAGGATTGGCCCCCTCTCTCACCTTTAAAGGATCCTGATCCCTTCACAGGTTTAAAGGTATTCCACCTTTCTCTTGAATTGGGATTAAACACCCCGCTTGGAGCGCGAGTTATCCAGGGATAGTTCAAGATAGCGGGACCAGTCCATGTAAAAGTGGCTGACAATTTCGTTATTGTTGGCTATATCCTGGATCCTAAAGGTATATGAGGATTGATCACCCTCTCTCGCGAAAGGGTATTTTCATACTCTCTAAGGTTTAAAGGTTTTCACCTTTCTAAGTCTTGGAGTTTATACACTCCCGCCTGTAGCGCATGAAAATTTGGGATTTTCCCCAGGATATTTATGGCTTTATCCCCAGGATACTAAGGATTTATATCCAGTATATTTTAGAGTTTATCCCTTGTAACACAAGAACTGTTCAAACAGTCGGAACTGGTGTTCGGAAAATTTCTAAGTATTCAAGGACTTTATGCACAGGGGACATTCCTTCTGAGGTGATTGTGTAAGGCTCAAAGGATCAAATTCGGACCTAGTGTACTAAGTGTTTCGGACTGGGGACATCTTAGTGGGAAAAGTTGCAAAAGGATTGGAGTTCGATAAAAGGGTTACACTCTATTCCTGGTATGTTCTTTCCTTTGTAAACCTTACATAAGTTATTTGAACTTTCGAAACTATGTTTGAGAAAAGTTTAAGTATCCTGATTGGAATATATTCCCAGAATATATATTCTCAAAATATATTTTTGGGATATGTTTGGTTGAAATATTCGGGATGTAATACTTGGGTTAAAAGCTAAAACCGCATTCTAATTAAGCAAGTGTTGTCAAAACAAACATTGTAAAATGAAAATGAAATGATCTTATTTCTTTAAAAACTTTATCTGAATTGCTTAAATTTCAAACCCTATTGGACGAAAGTCTTTGTAGGATATCGCTGATGTCACACCCCCTTATTCCACGTATTACCGGTGGGCCCGGTGGGGAGTATCGTGACGTAGTTGATATCATCATAGTCAAACAACACAATATTTAAATGCACAGCGGAAGCAAAAGATAGATTTATTTCAACCAAATAAAAGTGTAATATTTAAGTATCACAACACAGTTGAAACAGATCCACAGGCGGATCGAAATAAAGAGGAAACTTGTTCAACAGACTCAATTGCATCCAAGCTTGCGAGACTCTTATTGATGCTAAGGAGAGGCCAGCCTATTACGCGTAGTACCTGCACTTAGTATTTTTGGGAAAATATGTCAGTTTACACTGGTAAATACAATTTAACTGACTCATTTTGAAAATGTTTAAAATTGATTTGAATGCACATGGCACAAAAAGATTTTTATAACTTGGGATAATTATTTGTATATAAACTTGTAAAAGAATTACATGTTTGTTATGCGTTTAGTTGCCCGGTTCATGCCGGGTTAAAGATTAATAGACACACCACATAGTATAGTCCCGCGGCGAGTTATACTCATAACCGGCGGTTATACCTTGTTAATTTTAACTGCACTGACGGGTGTATGCCTACACCCGCGTGCTAAGGTCAGTTTCAGAATGAAATGGAGATGCTTCTCGTGGTCAGCTTGGCTTTTTGAGTAAATGAGAATGTCATCGATGAAGACGATGACAAATTTATCCAAATAAGGCTTGCAGACGCGATTCATGAGATCCATGAATGCGGCAGGTGCATTAGTGAGCCTGAAAGGCATCACTAGGAACTCGTAATGACCATAACGAGTCCTAAATGCAGTCTTGTGTACATCTTCATCTTTAACCTTCAATTGATTATAGCCTGATCTCAAATCGATCTTAGAGAAGTAGCTTGCCCCTTGCAATTGATCGAACAGATCATCGATCCTGGGCAAAGGATACCTATTCTTGATAGTGACCTTCTTAAGCTCACGGTAGTCAATGCATAGACGCATTGATCCATCCTTCTTTTTGACAAATAGGATTGGCGCTCCCCATGGAGACGAACTAGGTCTAATAAAACCTTTGGCTAGTAAATCATCCAACTGGTTCCTTAACTCCTTCATCTATGTTGGTGCCAACCTATAAGGTGCTCTAGCAACAGGTGCTGCTCCAGGGATAATGTCAATTCTGAATTCTACTTGCCTATCTGGTGGCAAACCAGGTAGTTCTTCAGGGAAAACTTCAGGGTATTCAGAAATGACTGGAATATCTTCGATCTTGGGCTTCTGCTCATCAATAGTCACCTGTGCCATATAAATGACACAACCCTTCTTTAAACATCTAGATGCCTTGACCATAGACACTTGCTCAGGCAGTCCATACTGGGTATCTCCCTGAATGGTAAGTGGTTCACCAGACGGGGTCTTGATCACCACTTGTTTCCTATTGCACATAATCTAGGCTTGGTTATGCGATAACCAATCCATGCCTAGTACTACGTCAAAACCGGCTAGTTTCAAAGGAAGTAAGGACAAAGGAAAAGAGTGGTTCCTAATGGATATAACACACCCATCTAACACAGTTGAGGCGGTTTCTATGGTTCCATCGGCTAGTTCAACCTCATATTTCACACTTAAGGTTTTAACAGGCAATTTCAACAACTCGCAAAACCTATTATCTACAAATGATTTATCAGCTCCTGAATCAAAAAGTACTCTTGCATAGACATCATTTACGAGGAAGGTACCTGTGATCACGTTATCGTCCTGAACAGCTTCCTTTGCATCCATGCGGAAAACCCTTGCATTGGTCTTCTTCCCTTCTTCAGATTTCTTTGCAAATTTCGGGCAGTTGGGCTTAATGGGCCCCTTTTCGTTGCAGTTATAGCACGTAGCATCCTTGATTTTCTTACAATCCAAGGTCTTGTGTTCAGAAGACTTGCAAATCCCGCACGCTTTCGGCTGAGACTGGGATTTCGACTCAAACCTGCACCTCCCAAAATGGTGCTTCTTACAAACCTTACACTTGGGCTTATCACCAGATTGATGCCCATCCTTCTTGAATCCAGACCCCTTCTTATGGTCATTGTTTCCCTTATGCCTCTTATCCGAACGCCGTGAGTTGTCATCCTCACGCTTTCTTTTCTCAGCATCCGTGTTCCTCTGCGATCTCTGCCTGACCGCGTCCAAAGTAAGGGATAAGGATATATCAGCTACAGACCTGAATGTAGTTGGCCGAGAGGCTTTTACACTTGCCTTTATCTCTGGGGCTAAACCCCCAATGAAAAGAGCTATTCTTTTGGGTTCCGGGGTCACCAGATATGGAACGAATCTTGACATTGTATTAAAGCTCGTAAGGTAAGCTTGGCCGTCCAGGTTTTTCATCACCAACGATAGGAAATCAGACTCAATATTTTCAACCTCATGCTGAGGGCAGTAGTTCTCCTTCACGAGGGCAACAAATTGATCCCATGTCATATTGTACAATGGAATCTTCCCGGTAGCTTGAATCAACGATCTCCACCAGGCTAGGGCCTCACCCTTGAATGACTGAGATACGAACTTTACGATATCCTTTTCAGCACATCCACTAATATCTACCACAGTGTCCATCTCATCCAACCAGGTCATGCAATCCACTGCACCTTTCTCCCCCGTGAAATCCCGAGGTTTGCAAGAAACAAAATATTTATAAGTACAAGACTTGGCACGTGGTGCATCATCGAACACTATCCTCTTGGATGGAACACTGTTTTGGTTTGAGGAATGTCGATCATCATCTTTCTTTGACTCATTTTTCTTGGAGGGTGGCTTGCTGTGAACCCCAGAATGAGTCTTAGGCTTGGAATGCGGTGTAGATAGGGTCCTACTTTGAGTCCTGCTAGACTCATTATAATGCCGCTCTATAGCCCTTGTAACAACATTATCAACTAGTGCTTGCAGTT